>NC_062562.1:76710802-76810802 GCF_022837055.1 Prionailurus viverrinus | reverse complement strand
TAAAATGGAAATGTTTCGTGGAAATACCACCTCAGTCATTTGGCATGTGTCGAACTGAGCACCCTTTCCAATAGTGACCGTGGGACAAACAAAGCCACCACCAGGAACACAGCAAGAACAGAAAGAGAAACAAACAATGCAGCTCTTTCCCCTTACGCTGGGCTCAAATTTGTCTGCTTAGTAATAATGACATATTGTCTCATGTTATTGCTTCAAAAAAATGTTTCCAGTGACCCTTGGGAATGCTATGTACTGTTTTCCTTCAGCTTTGCCCTTGGCAATATTTTCTTTGTTCAGATCGCTCTCTGAGAAAGTCATTTCAGTCTGAATTGTGTACATTCTAGGTCTTTCGGTTAATAAGAGTTTTTGACCTTTTGGTTTCTACAGCCAGTTCTTCTCTTGGACATGATTGATGGCATTAATTCTTCTCGCACGTGGTCTGGGGGAAACCACTCCCCCTTCCTCAAACAAGCATCCTAATTCCGAGGACAACCTGGGATGACCGCCTTTCGCTGCTGCCCACCCAGGTCTCTGAGCTCCAGAGAGGAAGCTCACCTAAGGCAGAGATGTCTCCACGAAGATTGTGTTTGTGAACAACAGGGCAAAGGCTCAGTGAAATTTAAACAAGACAACGAAAGGCAATGACTCCTGGCATGTTTGCTTGTCATTCTCCGGGCCTCTCTCCTCATTCTGGGGTCTCTGTCCTCATGTGGCCACCCCAGCACTACTCACCTTCCTGCTTTCTTCATCTTTAATGGACTTTCACTAAAGTGTCCTAAAATACTGATGCCAGGTGAACTTTCTCAAAACAATGGTTGGGCAGACGTCACGTCTCATTCAAGAACGTGACAGGTTCATAAGTGAACAGAATTCAAACTCGGCGCAGTATATTCACAATCACCCGTTTCAGACTTAGCGTATTTACAACAGAACTCTATCTTCTCGAAAGCAGCCTTTCTGCCTTTTCCATTCTGCCTGAGAGCACCGCCATCCACCCCATCTCTCAAGCCAGAGGTCAGGTCTGGTTCTTTGTCATTTCTCGTTCCTAACTGGCATACAGGTCCATTCAATACACTATGAGGTGTCTTCTCCACTGGGATCCTGTGTCAGGCTCCCCCAGCTCATCACCTCTCGCCTCCTGTGCGTTTCCAGCTTCTAGTTTCACCCATCTGTGCTACATACAGTCACCAGGGTATCTGTTCTATACTCAGATCTGATCATGTGACTCCCTTACTCACGATCCTTACATAAGATCCCACGAGCTATCCCAAACTCCTGGTCCAGACAAGACTCTCCATCGTGCCTTCACAGTACCTCTGACGTCTTCACTTTGGGTCACACTAGTGCACTTGAAGTGAGTGCAGCAACCGCAAGGCTTCTAGTGGTATCTACTGTGCCTCTTCCCACAGCGGGGATGTCCTTCTCCACGTCTGCCTCAAGATGCCAGCTCATCTTCAGGGTTCTTGCTCAAGGATTTGCCTGCAAAGCTATCTCATTTGCCTCTGTATCAACATTACACCTTTATATGTATATACACACAGACATAAATATATACACATATATGTAATTTTTACTCTTTTGGGGCTAATTACACTACACTGCAATTCATGTATAGTTTGCTTGTGACCCTTTGATCATACCTGAAATACAGCAGCTCATGAAAGAATGAATGAAAGAATGAACAAACAAACGTTTATTCATTCATTAAAGAAAGAAGGAAGGAACAAACACCTCTCCAAAGTCACTTTCAGCCGCTCCTTTCTTAGGTCTATTTTCTGCTTTAAAGTGGTTTACCATGGGGTGCCTGGGTGGCTCAGTCGGTTAAGCGTCCAACTTCGGCTCAGGTCATGATCTCGTGGTTCGTGGGTTCGAGCCCTCTGTCCGGCTCTGTGCTGACAGCTCAGAGCCTGGAGCCTGCTTCGGATTCTGTGTGTGTGTGTCTCTCTCTCTAGGCCCCTCCCTGGTTTACACTCTGTCTCTCTCTCCCTCTCAAAAATAAATAAACATTAAAAACATTTTTTAATAGAAAATAAAAAAATAAAGTGGTTATTTTCCTTTTGCCATGTAAACACTACATGGCAATCTCTCCCTCCTCTGCTCAAGACTTGGCTGTTTCCCCCACTCAATTTAATTTTTCTGGACTAGTTTTAGAACCATTCTTCCTTCAATGATCAGTTCAAGTTCAAATCAGGCATGATTTGAATCTTTGTCAATCTCCATCTAGTGATTGGTCACCACTCCTTTGAATTCCCAGAGCGCTTTCAGTCTGTACATTGAACAGTCAATAATGTTACTCTGTGCTTTCTTTTTATGTGTATTCCTACCACATACATGAGCATGTGAACAGTCTATTTATATGTATATAACTAAAGGGTATGAGTCACTGAGGGCATGAGCCATATTTTATAATGCAGGCTGCATTATCAGAATTTCTCATGGTTCCCTACATAGAAAAAGCAACCAATAATGTTTATTAATGAAGATGGTCACCAGACCTACTATATGTAAGTCTCATAAGTAGTATTTTATTTGTATTAATGAAGCCTAAATAACTACAGAATAAACTTTGATTTATTCTCAATAAAGTGGTGAGATTCTAGGTTCAGATGTCGGCAATGGCCCCATAGGTCATTCAGTGTTACGGAACATTCTACTAGTGAAGAACTGTGTTTGACTCTCAGCTGAGGAGAAGGTGTTTTATAAAAGAAAGTCTTCTAGTTGCTCACCAAACAAAGATCTTTCCAGGCCCTTCCCATGTTCACTCCAGCATTTACTGGATCAAGGCAGCTATATTTCAGTAATACAAATAATTTAGACAAATCAGTCTATTATAACGCAGATATTTGAAATCTACTTTCTCACTGAACTTGTGTATTGTTCGACAGAAAAAAAAAATCCTAGTGTTCAAAGGTTTGTTTTCAGGAAAATGAAAATGCCTATTGATTTCCCATAAAGTGGCTCTGGGTAACCAGAGACCTAGAGAGAAAATCAAGGACAAAGTTTTCTTTAGGGATGATTTCTGGTTTTGGTCCATAACAGGTATTTCATGTCGTTTAACAAATGTTTACAGAGCATGAACTGAGTACCCAGGATGGTGCACGAGGCTGTCTAAGACATATTTATTTTTTTCCTTTCCTTCTATGGCACGAGCACTTTTAAGAGCCTTCAAAAATATGTACCAGATAATTTATTATTTTGCACAACAAATCAACTTGAAGACCTTTTTAAAAAAAAAAAACTATTAAACCATATCTGTAGTTGGATTCTCTAAAACAGGGAAATGGTACTCAACAAAGAAATATTTTACAGGACACCTGGAACTTAGATGCATTTTCCAGGTCCTTTGAATAATTTAATTACAGTAGTTTTGTCTAGTTACATTCATTAAATTCTTTCTCGGTGTTTTTGGTTTTTTGTTTTTGTTTTGCTTTATTTTTTTCTTTTCCCCCAGGAACAAAGCCATTTAAGAAACTACCTTAACTACGTGTTTTCTGTGCTTAGTGACAACAAAATAAATACAAACTTGCAGAAACCACTTCCCATGATCTCCTCCATGTGGATTGTTCTCTGTTTTCCATTCTCTCCTTTCATAACCTGTTCCTATGGCCTCTCCTTCACCAGGCTAACAGCTTCTGTCAGCAAAGCTTTTATTCAGTACAGTATCAAAAGCTTTGCAGAAAAACGGATTAATCATGTTCCCTGCTTCTCTTTGTTTACCCCTTCAATTCTTGTGGAACTGAAGCACACTAAGAAAATGCATGTCTAATCACAAATGGGAAGCCCCTCTTAGTTATTTTGGTGCATTTCTCTTTGAAACGTATCATATAATTAAAGGCCCTCTGAAAATCAAATTGATGAGTTTGCCCAAATATGCCTTCCACACCATTATAAGGATTTAAACACATATTCTGTGTCCCTCGAGTTTCAAACGAGAAGCTTATGTATACCAATGCCGAGGGAGTGATTTGGTATTTTACTTCTTTATTTTCAACAGATATTCCTTGTGAGACAGACATAACTAAGCATTTTTAAAACATAGTAGATTGGGGGTTAGATGTCATTAGGCAAATAACACAAGTCACGTATTCTATGAACCGCCAGGGTAGACCTTAGAATGGTCTTGTCATTACCAAGTCTAAATGGAATAAAGCATCTTCACTCAAGTCTCATTCCTGAAAATCTCAGAATGTCATCCTTCGCCATTAATTTCATGCCAATAATTAAATGGGATAAATACTGGTGACTTCACCACTTCTGTATATCATAGTTTCATATGGTAATTCTCTCATACACAAGGCCCCACGTGCTCAGGAGGAACTCGTTCACTTGGCTTTTCCAAAGTTGAAAGTAGCTTTTCTCAATAGTACTGATGGTTTCCTCTATTAAGATGACCCATAGAGGCGCCTGGGTAGCTCACTCTGTTAAGCATCTGATTTTGGCTCTGGTCATAATCCCATGGTTTGTGAGTTTGAGCCCCACACTGGGCTCTCCACTCCCAGTGCAGAGTCCACTTCAGGTCCTGTCTCATTCTCTCTCCGCCACTACCCTGTTCACGTGCGCTCTCTCTCTCTCTCTCTCTCTCTCTCTCTCTCTCTGTCTGTCAAAAGTAAATAAGCGTTAAAGAAAAATGCCTCCTAGCTGGAGCCCTCAAGCCACAGCGGGCAATACCACTGAACCATTTCTTCTACATTCAGACATTCTCGCATCATTTGAGAACATGGCTTTCTCATCATTTTTGCCGTCTTGCTGAGAATTGTAGGGTTGATCGGAAAAATTTTAAAGTAGCAATAGAATTATTACGTCTCAAATAAACAACTAAAAGATACTAATCAAATAAAAAATTTCACAGGCTCATCTGTTTCGAACCATTAGCCAGGCAGAACCCCAAAGAGATGAGCCCTTCTGGAAACGTCTACGGAAAAAATAAGTGGTTTGATGGAATCCATAATACGGCAAGGAAAGTCACAGCCCCGAAGGAAGCCGACTGGAAAGGGAATTACCCTCGCTGGGCTAATGGGAATCCCTGTCCCTGGGAAGAGCAGGTGTCCAGCCGAGATGCCAAGTTCACCAAGTGTCCATCTGCATATATCTTCCTGCATTTATTCAAGTGAAAACTGCCCTCTCTAAGTATTTTCAGCCTTTTCCCTTTACAAAAACGTTGAGAACGACAAAAATGAAAAAGCAGGGTGGGATGATCCACGCGGATGGCACCAAGCCCTTGTTCAGCCGGAAGGGCATTCCTTCTAGGAACTTCACAGTTTATATAGAGTCTCTGGCTAGACTGTAGGGCAGAACGCTTTTGTGAGAGGCCAGCATTTCCGGAAGAAGTCTGCTAGATCTGTGGCTGTATTCGCAACGGCACCGGTGTGAAACGTACACACGCAAGGCCCATGAGCACATGGCCCCATGCGAGTCACCCAGCCGCCGGCGAGGAGGCCCATCCCGCACACCTCAGGTGCAGTCTCGGCTTAGGACGTGCGGCAGGAACACATTAATCAGCACGTTCAAGGAATGCATTAATCAACGCCACCACGTCGGCTGGCCTGCCCTATTGTTTAACCGTGCATGCTAACGAACGCGAAGGCAGCAATATGAATGTGGATTTGCTCCGTGCCGCCAGAGACAAAACCCTTTTCACCACCATATCCTACTCGACTCTTTCAATAGCAATCATTCTCTCCTGTCTTCGTGCTAGTTTATGGACTTGCCGTCTGCAACAGTCAACCAGAAACAAAGACGCTTTACAGACCAGCTAAGTTAGACAAAAGCCGTAAGAAACGCCTTCTGCAGATATGAAAACTCGAAGCCTCGCAAGAGATTTTTTTTTCTCTGCCTCGCAAAACAGAGGCTGTCGTGAAAGGGCAAAATAAAACAAAACAAAGCCAAGCAAAGCAAAAAAAAAAAAAAAAATTAAAAATTAAAAAAAAAATAGCCTAAGCATCTATTTGTGTATGCAGTCAGATGTGACAGCAACATACTGCATCACCAGCAGGGGCCTGAGCCTGGCTTCCTGCTCCACACTGGGCTTCATTTTCCTCCTGGGTAGTTCCCTAGATAACCGTCCTGTCAGGATTCGACTCCCTCCAAAAGCAGCCAGGGATGAAATGTCCAGATGCTGGAAGGAAGGGTCTGATAAAAGCACCCGCAGTTTAGACACACATTTCTACCTTTGTGTGCGCAGCCTGTGGGCCCGAACACTCCAAGGCTTTCTGGTGTTATCCCTCTCGGTTGGTGGTAGTCCAGAATGTTCAGTAAACATTAATTTTGGTCATGAGGTTGCTGGACATAAAGATCATAATTCTGAACGAACGAGGGATGCCCTTTTTTTTTATTTAAAAAAATCTTTTTGCAATGTTTATTTTTGAGAGAGAGAAAGAGAGAGAGAGAGAGAGAGAGAGAGAGAGAGAGAGAGGCAGAGTATGAGCAGGGAAGGGGCAGGGAGA
This sequence comes from Prionailurus viverrinus, assembly GCF_022837055.1. Taxonomy (NCBI): domain Eukaryota; kingdom Metazoa; phylum Chordata; class Mammalia; order Carnivora; family Felidae; genus Prionailurus; species Prionailurus viverrinus. The sequence goes on along the minus strand of NC_062562.1, from coordinate 76,804,359 downwards.
GAGAGGGAGACAAGCACAGAATGCAAAGCAGACTCCAGGCTCTGAATTGTCAGCACAGAGCCCGACACAGGGCTCAAACCCACGAACTGCGAGATCATGACCTGAGCCGAAGTCAGACACTCAGCCAACTGAGCCACCCGGGCACCCCGAGGAATACCATTTCTAATTATCATTTTGAACAGGCTTCCTCTCAGGGGCAGAGCTATTGCGGCAGAGCTTGTGTTTGCTGGGAACAAGGGTCACAGGGCAATGACCCCCGCCCTAGTGGGACGGTTCTAGGTTCTGGTCGTTTCAGTGAACGCCCAAGTTAAAGTCCCGTTGATCTGGCCTCACCTCACCACCTGCTCTAGCTCTACACATTTAAAACGAAGTGTTTTAAACATTTAAAACGAAGTGTTTTAAACATTTAAAACTAAGCCACAAGCGCACCAGGGAGAACAAATCTGACCCAGTAAGTATCTGCAAAGAGCTATTTGCAAAGGTCACCGCACCAACCCTCTGGTGTATAAGCACTAAGTCGCTACACATTTCCTGTATGGGAGTGACTCAGGCAATTTTCTCCTTCCAGATCCCAAGCAGATCTTTCTGTCCACCAGACCACAGAGAGAAGCAGAGGGGAAGAACACAGCACATTTGCAGGGTTCCCACTACTGACAACGGGCATGATTGTCACAGCCACACAAACACGATGTGACCTTTCTCACCTCTCTCCCACCCTTGTCTGATCGCCCCCTCCCTCCACCTCCCACGAGAGAATCCAGGCGTCCTTCCTCGGGTACCTTTCTGAGCCTTCAGAGGCGGCCATCAGACTGAGCAGCCGGGGTAGTGGGAGGGGGTCTAGGGTGGGTTTCCAGAGACAAAAGGTTGCATCCCCTGTGAATTACGAAGATCAGGATGCAAGGGGTAAAAGGAACGTAATCAATAAAGGCATCTCCATCACAGATGCCATAACAACTGGGAGATAAACATGGGGACATGTATTAGAATTCAGCCTCCCCACAGAAACTCTGCGGGTGAGATGTAATATGCTTTCCCCTGACCACAGGTCACAGGGAGTTACTCAGGCTCCGCATGATAATGGCAAGTGCGGAGAATGCCGGGATGGAGAAACGGAATGTTCTCTCTCTCAGCTTCCAGGAAGGTGGCACTTCGGTGCGGAGCCAACATTCCATGCCCAAGGTGGCCACGATCACAAGGCAGGGTCTGTCCCCTTGTGCTAAGGTCTCAAGAACTGAGGGCACCGCGCTGACACCTGGCCCTGGCCCTCAGCGTATGTCAGGGTGAAGAGGGAGGAAGGCAGCAAGGGCAAGAGAAGATCCTTCTGGTTTTCTAGCTGACCAAATTCCTGGTCATCTCTAGCCGGTGTCAAACCATAAAGAGGTGACTATCCTTTGCTTAGGCTGAGATCCCTGGCTTGGTTTTTGTCAGCCCTAGGCTTCCCCGGGAGCTTTTCATTCATGTGCTTCATTCACAGTTGCCTGGTGTCCACTAACAAGAGACAAAACTTCTGCGCTTTCCAGTGATGCTGGAGGACAAACCTTGATAGATCTCTTTGTTGTTGTTGTTGTTTTCCAGTGATTTATTTATTTATTTACTTACTTACTTACTTACTTATTTATTCAGAGTGCACAAGCTGGGACAGGTAGAGAGAGAGGGAGAGAGAGAGAGAATCCCAAGCAGGCTCCGTGCCATCACCACAGAACCCGATGCGGGGCTCGGACTCAGGAGCCGTGAGATCATGACCTGAGCCAAAATCAAGTGTCAGACGCGTAACCGACTGAGCCGCCCAGGCACCCTTTGATAGATCTCTTTATTGTTAAACAGTATTAAAAACAGTGATCCCCTTGTGCTTTGTGACAAAATATTGATGCACATTCACAAATAAACTTAATTATAAGATAAAGTCTTTTTACTGTGATCCGTTCTACTATTATCTACTCAGAATATCAATACCCTTCTCCTAATGTATATACATAATTTTGTAGAAGTTAGTACGGTGAGGCCAAAGGGAAGAACAGCTTTTGAAACATCAACCTAATCCAATCGTTAATCACTACCATAGCCTGTCAGATTTTCCTTTTTATACAGCTCGCCAAATGGGAACGTGCCTTAAAGTGGAACAGGGCACGATTCTTCTTCAGACTTATGATAGTTACAACCAGGACCACACTAACACAAATGCCAGCACGGAAAAGCAGTTCTACACAGTGATTTTGGGGGCATTTCCCCCTCTTTGCTCTGCTTCGCTTGTTAGAACTCCATCATTGGCTGTCCTGTGTTAAAATTTTTATTTATTTATTTATTTCTGAGAGAGAGAGAGAGAGAGAGAGAGAGAGAGGCAGAGCGTGAGCAGGGGAGGGGCAAAAAGATGGAGACACAGAATCCCAAGCAGGTTCCAGGCTCTGAGCTGTCCACACACAGCCTGACGCGGGTCTCGAACTCATGAACCGTTGAGATCATGACCTGAGCTGAAGCTGGACACGGAACGACTGAGCCACTCAGGCGCCCCAAGTTGTCCTGCATCTTAGCCCAAGGTTTTCAAACCAGGCAGAGGAAATGGAGAGTATTCTTTTCCTTGGCGAGAATTTACACATCAGTGTTAATGATGGAGGTGAACACGGTTTTTCTACATGACTGGATACCAATCAGTAAGGGTAGCACTTTCCGGAAAGAAGGATGTGGGTGTGGAAGTGTGGGTTCACAAACCACAGTGGTGGTCATTCACATCTCACGGATACCACGGCACAGCAGCGAACGTGGGAAAGAATACTGAACACTCAAGTAGCTACAAAAAACTTTCTTATTCCAATGTCAGAGGCTGAATTCTTGAATAGCCGGGGGACATTCTGAATACAAGAGTGCTTCAGAATTTGGGGAAGTTTCAGGGCGCCTTTGTTTCAGGGAGACGAGGGGAAGAAATGGGGAAGACACTCCGTATTTAGTTTCGACCGGATTAAATTCTTCACAAAGATAAAATGAGATCTTTCTGTGGCTCCTGACCACGAAAAGTTCACTTCAGTCATTTAACAGAAGACTGGCCAAAAAGATCAATGAGAAGGTACCCCTAAAGGTAGAATTCGACCTTGTCGCTTGTTCCTCTCGAAGACTTTAGGTGAAATAGCCCTCACACAATGAATGAAGAGAACACAGTGCATCCAGCCAGGAAAACTTCCCTAGAAACCACATGAGAGTGCCCTTGAAAGTCGGAGAACCCCCTTTAGGGAACTCTACCACGGCCCCCCTCAAGGGCACCACACACTCCTTTTCAGTGGTCCCTTCGCTTGCCTGGTCTTCATGTATTTTACCTTTTACTAGAAACCACCATTTACAAATAAGCTCCCGGTCTTGCTGTCTTTCTATCTCCCCTAGGTACGCACAGTTTATAACCTACAGAACTTGCCGTAATTTACCAGTGACACTAGCGATTTCTTGTAGGCTACTTTCCTTAACGACGTTACTAATGATTTCTAATTCCTAACAACTGTGATTTGGCATATCCAGACTTCCATGTCCCTGTCAGCATGGAAGGGTCTTACTTTTCCATTGTTTTACCTTGTAGGTGTTATTTTACAGACACTTGTTGGAGGACGTGTGTATAGGGGTATCAAAACTTTATACAGTAAGTCATTTTACATTAACGAAGGGAGGTTTCTATTCAAAGAGCCATTGATAGAAAACTAGGCTCTTTTGGTATTGGTCATAGGTGTCCAACTCAGCACTTTTGCTAGTCTTTACTAATTTTCACTTTTCAAGAACTCTTCAAGCCGAACAAAATATACACTACTTGATTTACAAAGCATCGTTCTTAGTTTCCAGGCTACTGATTTGGGGATTTCTGGCGGTGTTTTGAAACACCATAGTAATTAGTTATATGAAGTCAGTTTTAATACAACACAATGGAAGCAAATTCAACTGAGGCATGAGTCATTTCCTCTTCGACAGAAAACGGCATCTGAATGGATCAATTTAGGCATTTCTCAAGGACAAGAGACAACATGCTTGCAAGATTTTCCTACCTCAAAATCTTGCAGACAATCTTCTTTTCATAATTAAAGTCCGTGAGAGTCTCTTTATTTATTAAATGAAACCTATGAGGCAGAGGACTAAGTGTCTGAACAATCACGCTCTCATAAATTCCTTATGAGATGGAGTTCTCAGAACTATGTCCAGATCTCCAAGTAAGATACCCTTCATCAAATTCAATACTGTAATAGATGGCTTTTCAGAAGGCATCACAGGCCGGGAAGAGACAGTTCTAGAGCTGATAATTCCGACCAAAATGGGAAAGTGGTGGGCAGCGGGGGTGGCAAATGGATTTACAAAGCAGAAAGCACATATCAAAGTAATATTCAAAGTTTCCAAACAGACTTTTGTATTATATGGACTTCATTGTGAGACAACAAAAAATTCATGTGCGGATAAGTATATTCTCAGGAGAGTTTTCTGATACATGATTGAATCAAAAGGAAAACTCTTTTCTTGTAAATGATTCCTTAGCCCTTTAAATCTTTAATTCCTTCAGAAACATATTGCTTACTAGCAATGTGTTCACTCTGGTGTCTATTTGCTAAACTTTATGATGCATGATTTAGTAAAACAAAACTCTCATTACTATGGAAGGACACGAAGGGCTGGTTTTCTCCCCCGTATATTTCATCCATCCTCTTGGATAAGCAGTATGACTCATGTTTTCGCATCTATATTCCTACCTACCACCTTTCATCATACGCTTCGGATTGAAGAGTATTAATTATGGCAATATTACATAATCAGATCATTTTATGGTATAACTCCCTTTATACTAACTTAAACCTTTTCAGAAGACAAACCCCTACCTTTGAAGAAGGTCTTCCTGTCTGAAGTTGTTCTTTTAATTCTTTAAACCAAATGTCTTCTTAGGGTAGCTCTGTGGGTCGAAGAGTGGGGGAAATGTTAACAAGACAGTCATCGTCAATCACAGCAGATTGTCAATACATTAACTCCAACTGACTCCCTGATGGGAAACACAATTACCGGGGGAGCCCTGCAAGGAAAGACAAATTATGAATAGATTTGCCAAAACACATCTCTGCTGGTTTCAATCAAAAGTGACAGCAGAGAGGTGACTAAAAATAATTCTGGTGGCCATCCCCTTAACGCAACCCAGCCGAAAGCGACATGCTTGTTCCCTCTTTCCAGTTCAGAAAATGGAAAGTTTTGTTTTGTTTTGTTTTGTATGCATTTATACAGTGAGGCTAAAATACTTCCTTGCTGCGGGCTCCCTTATTATTGTTGCTATTCTTAAAATTTTTCCTTTAGGGGGTGGTGCCTGGGTGGCTCAGTCGATTAAGTGGCCAACCCTTGATCTCGGCTCAGGTCATGATCTCATGTTTCAGGAGTTCAAACCCTGCATTGGGCTCTGCACTGACAGTGTGGAGCCTGCTTGGGATTCTCTCTCTCTCTCTCTCTCTCTCTCTCTCTCTCTCTCTCCTTCTCTTTCTGTGACTCCCCCACTTTGGCTTTCTCTCTCTCTCTCAAAATAAACAAATAAACTTCAAAAAAAATTTTTTTTCACGTAGGAGTGTAGGAATTCTTTTGACTTTGTTTGGAAGGCCCCGCAAGTTCTCAATGAAGGTCATAAAGGGATGGTGGGGGCAGCCAAGGGGGAGGATCCCTATCGGGGCTGTGACAAAGACTCAGCTATGGATGGCTCCAGAGCTCGACCAGCTCCAAACTCCCCGTGCTCCTCAGCCTGAATGCTCCCTTTGCAGATACTCCAGCTGAGAACTAGCCAGAAAAGGACAGCACGGACAGGGAAGACAATCGCAGCTGAGTCCATTAGGGCTCATTTTCTTAGACAACCAATTCAGTGACACCCAGGGCTTTCTAAGGGAGGATGTGTGGCTTTTTGGACTTTGGATTTTTGGAAACAGAAGTCATACTATCAGACCTCTGAAAAAAACCTTTCAGAGGGGAGAAACAAGTGTCAATTCAGGAACTCCCGACTGCATTGAAATATGAAGGCAACTTGTGAAGTGCAAAGAGATTCCATTAATAAGATAAAAACATGTGCAATCATCTCAGACGTTCCTGTTTACGTGTGCGCCATACAACATTTTCTGTGTAAAATTGCAAAGACCTTTACCTCAATGACATGTAAAACCACTCTTCATAGATTTTCATTGGATCTGATGCAATGGCATTTTATTAGGACAAAAAAAAATGTTGTTGAGGGGCACCTGGGTGGCTCTGTCGGTTAAGCGTCTGACTTTGGTTCAGGTCATGATCTCACAGTTTGTGGGTTCGAGCCCTGCATCGGGCTCTGTGCTGACAGCTCAGAGCCTGGAGCCTGCTTCGGATTCTGTGTCTCCTTCTCTCTCTGCCCCTCCCCCACTTGCACTCCGCCTCTGTCTCTTCCTCTCTCTCTCTCTCTCTCAAAAATAAATAAACATTAAAAAAATTCTTTTTTAAATGTTGTTGAGGTAAATGATTCCTTCCTGGAATTAAAACCAATTTTAGGAAAGAAAAAAACAAAACAAAACAATTTTAGAGTAATCAAGGATTTCTTCACTTCTATTTAGTTCCCACCTTTTTCTTTTTTAAGTAGGCTGTACGTCCAGCACAGAGCCCAGCATGGGGCTCCAACTCATGACCCTAAGATCAAGACCCAAGCTGAGATCAAGAGTGGGACGCTCTACTGACTTAGCCACCCAGGTGCCCCTCGTTCCCACATTTAAAAACCTCTTTTGAGGTGTGTAAGAAGGAGTTTGCAAGAATCTGAAGTTATGTCTACAGTAACAAGTCAATCCAACAAACATATGGAACATGTAATATATTCTGTCAATGCACTGGATAAAAGAGGATAAAAGAATATATATACGAGGATATGTGAGGATATAAGAATACAAAATAATATAAACGAGGATAAAAGTAGAACACATAAGTAAGTGCACCTTTACAGGTAAAGCTTTATCAGGTTAGCATGTAGATCTGTCTCCTTCCTCCCCCTTCACCTCGCTGTCTCTCCATCTTTCCACCATTTCTCTCCCCCAGGGCAGTCTGGGTCTGCTTCTGGCTCTGCCCAGCACCATAGTGGACATGAGGGAAACCCCTCCCACTGAGGGATGTGGACCTTGGGTTAATGTCTGACCTCGGTTTGGGCCTTAGGGAATCAGACCTAAGGGAGTACTTTGCTTCCAGGTCATTTCAAGCCAACTTCACTCAGGGGAAAGGAGTCTGTCACCTCTTCTAGACCAATGTAATGGAGTCTGCCCTGGGACTCAAGACCAAAGCCTCAGCCAATAAACGTCATTATTTGTCTTGTTTTGTCAATGTCTCCACTGCAAGTATCTCCTTTGGGAACCACAAACGTACGCATTCCTGGGTTGCTGGCCAAAACGTATCACCATCTTTCACCCCCAAACAATCAGGGTAAGGCGAATTTGCAATTCAGAAGGGTAGCTCCTTCCTTCCTTCTTCAAGTCTCTTCTAACACGAATTTTTGCGTATGGCAAAGTCAACAAAAACTCAAAGGGTGCTTTAGTTCACCGAACCAAGTCTCTTAGGGGAATCGTCGCCCCAACTACTTGGTTCCACTCCTTGCGTTTGAAGCATCTACACACGTTGCTGTGGAGCTACTGCTGAAGATCTCTATCACAGATGACTTCAGGCTACAGCTAACTACTGGGAAGTGGACCTATGAAAGACACATGTCAATAGAATTAATCTTGCCCAAATTTTACCTGGAAGAGAAAGAGACCTCACATTTTATGGGCTACTACTGTGTCCCAGGCCCTGTGTATAGACTGCAGGTGACGCACCAATTCTGTAAGTGTCATCATCACCTTGACACAGAGGCACGAACTGAAGCACAGAGAGGGTGAGTAAATGACCCTACTCCCATGACTCCCAAGTAATACATCCACTTCTGAGTCAATCCAAAACTTGTACTTCTTTTACCTCCCCGCAAAGCTTTTGAGAGAGGCCAGGATGGACCTGGAGACGGGGTGTTCCTGAGATTTATGGGGAGGAAAGCAGAAGAAGCTGTTGGAAAGGGCGGTCAGGTTGATGGGAAACACTGAGGGAGCCAAGAATCATAGGGTTGGGGAGGCAGGAGGGAGGGCCACAGGGTTGAGACCTGCAGGAAGGTCTCATGTAAATGGCATGTAAATGGGGGGCATGTAAATGGGGGACTCCATTTACATGGAGTCAGCAGGAAGCCCCCACACTATAGACAGTGCCAGTGTCTCCCATGGCCTGCAGTCTCCAATGGGCAGCGACATCTACTGCACTATCATTCCAATGACCCCCTGCCAAGAATGCCCTTTATTAGCAATGTTTCACAAAAGGGGCAGGTCTGAAAATACCACTGGGTATGGTGTAGAAGAAGACATTTTTGAACACAGATTTTAAAGAGAAGTCCAAGGAATGGGGTGCTTTTGATAAACTTGAATTGCTTTTAGTATAATTCAATTCAGGGCAAAGTGTCCTGAAAAGAACACACATGTCTGTGGGTGTGGTTTCCCACAGACGTTGTGTGGGGAAAACTATTTCGTCTTTGCTTATGTGTATTGATATATATGTGCATTGATAGCACGTGGCCTCATTTTTAACCTCCTTGTGACGACTGAAACCCCCGAGCCTCTGCAAAGACCACCAAAAGACTACATATTAATTGTATTACCATGTCAGCAATTATGTCAAACATTTCTAGGGAATGAATTTTTGGTACATTCATTACTCTTGCTTTGACAACTGCATCAATGGGCTTTCATCACTCTGAAACACATCTAGGTTGACAGAATGGGGTAATACATCATTGCTAAAGGATTATTTTTCCAATAACAAAGTAACAACTCAATTTCCTTTAACCAAAATACAATCAACTTATCCTATTAAATAAAACCAGTCCTAAGTCAAAAGGTCAAGATGAGATCTGATGTAATTTAAAAGTGGCCTTCAGAAAAGATAAATAATATCTAGGTAAAAAATACAGAAACCCAAAGGACACGGTACACACAGTAAATCAATTACAATAAAAGGAATTCAATGGTGCATAAGTATAACATTAAAACATTCAATAATTCAAGAAAGTGCACATTTGCCTTGGCCACTCATGGAAAAATAATGCATTTCCTGATGGCTCCAAAGGAAATAGAACTATTGATCGGCATGGATGTTTTGCAGGAATTTTGTTTTTGTTTTTGTTTGTTTTGGTTTAAAATGAGAACCTATAACATTGCACACGCAGCTGAAAACCTGTTATTGCAAATGCTACGGGGTAAAAAGTAACAGCAAGCAAAACCAGTCAAAATCTCATTTGGTTTAGACTCTGGCATAACTGTGAGGACATTAAAAATGCTAATATTACTCTTTGGTTTCTGCAAGGTAGATTTCTAACAACTGGCTTTAATGGATGATACAGCAAAAGGCAGATTGCATTAAAATGCCAGGCATTTGACCCTCAAGCCAATTCTGTTTTCCACTGTGATGATTTTATTTCCTGTTTACACTCTTAAGAAATCAATATGGCAGAGCAATACTTTTTAGAACATTCAATTTGACAACCTTACATGTAACAACGTATTTATCCACCTGCACTGTTACGTGTTTATGGAGCATGCAAAAGTGTTTTGCGCTTTTACCATTATGAAATGATGATGATTCACAAACTTATTTTTAACATTTGGTCTTCACAAAACTTCAGTAGTATCAAAATCATGGACTAACTCCCCCCACCAGCTCTTCTTTTTCTCTCAACTTCCTGCCTTTGACATGATCCTTGGACTGAATTTGGGGTCCATTCATACTTATTAACTGGAGAGAAAAGGATAAACAAACAACCCTATTAAAACTGGCATTTATCTTTGGTTTCCCTGGGTATGCCTGCCATCCAGCAGCCTAATTCAGTTTGGCAGGGGCGAAAAGCCCAAATCATCTTGAAACCCAGTTCTCTGCACTTCAGCAGCCTCTGAAACAAAATACATTCCAAACAGCAGAGAGTATGATCTGGAATGAAGCGGGTTCAACCAGATGGCACCAGAGAGCAGCCTCGGTGGCTGGGGTTCCAAGGATACAGGGTCCTACCTTCCAGACCCAAGTTTAGCATCAAGTGCAGTTTACTCTTGCAAGACTAGTAAACCTGTTGGAACTTGGGGCCGCCTCCGTGATCTCTTAAACGTCAAGGTGGGGGCAGGGCAGGGATCCACTGTGATCAGGAACTTGGAGGTAAACCGGTGTGTCATGCTCTACCTTTCAGAGAAGTGAAACCACTCATCCCTTGATCAATCACATTATACAGATGGAAGACTGACCGCTCCCCCCACCCCCAGAAGCTTAACATTGTTTCAAGTAACATCACCATTCGCTACCTTGTAGACCGGTGCGAACATCTGCGAGTGAGCAAATTACAATCATGTCTGGCATGCTGGATATATGCCATCTTGCTGTCAGTCAGGGCACTGGCAATCATGCTGTCACGTACACTGTTGCAGTATTTTATCCTACATGCATGGCACATTTCATGGTTTAACAGGAGCAACTACTATAAATAGAAACCTCGAATTCCAGTGTGCAGAGGCTAGCCTTCTACCAAAGAGCCATGCCCCCCTTTGCCATGCAGAGTGGACATAGGGAAGAGGCCCCGGTCCAGGCTCTACCTTTCCAGCTCCCCTTGTCTCTAGGAGAGACAGTGAGATGTAAGGGAGCTAATATGTATCAATTCCTCGCCCACATGTTCAAGAAGCAAGTGTCTTTCCCATAAATCATCTCTCTACTGCTGGCTGGATGTCAAAGCCCAGTGTGACTTTGGAAGTCACATGGCATGGCCTGTGTCAACACAGGTCCCTGAAGAGGGACAAGTAGAGACCCTTCTATCCACACAAATGGTCTTACATTACCAGCACTGGACTGGTCCCAGAAAGGGAAGGGAATTCTAACCCAGTGAAGTTTCTACAATGTGGGGGTTTGTTACAACAGTTAGCTTTGCCCTATCTAATCGAGTCAGTGTGTCGTGAATATAACAGAAACCTTAAAGTTTTGTTTAAGTTTATTTGTTTATTTTTTGAGACAGAGAGAGAGTATGAGCAGAGGAGAGCCAGAGAGAGAGGTAGAGAGAGAGGATTCCAATCAGGCTCTGCACTCTCGGTACAGAGTCTGACGCGGGGCTTGAACCCATGAGCCGTGAGATCATGACCTGACCCGAAATCAAGAGTGGCATGATGGGGCGCTTGGGTGGCTCAGTTGGTTAAGCATCCCACTTCAGCTCAGGTCATGATCTCACAGTTCATGGGTTTGAGCCCTGTGTTGTGCTCTGCTTCAGATTTTGTGTCTCCCTCTCTCTCTGCCCCTCCTCTGCTCTCTCTCTCTCTCTCTCTCTCTCTCAAAAATAAATAAACATTAAAAAAAAAAAAGAAAAGAGAGTCGAATGTTTAACCAACTGAGCCACCCAGGCACCCCAGAAACCTTAGATTAAATCTATCCCTCATTGGTCCTTTTCCCGTGTGTATAATCTAAGGGGAAAAGATTTAGTTTTAAAATAAGTTCTACTAGAGACAATTAAAGTAACAGTGCTTATTTTGCTCCAGAAAGAAAAAGCTTAAAGGAGGCTAATTAAACTGTCATTGAATAAATGAAGGTCCTGAAAATTTTACGGAGCAGATAGTTGAAAAAACTTCACTAAATACAAACCAAATACAGAGCATTTACTTGATGGCACATAAAATAACACACTACCCACAACACGGGGAAGGTTGAAAATAGTTTTTGAGAGCATCTGATTCAGTAGGTGTAGGCGGGGCCTGGAAATCCACTTTTCTAACAGGCAGCCCAGGGTTTCTGATGCACGTGGTCTTGGGCCACACTCTCAGCAACGTGGTGAAGAAGGTCTCTGATGGTCAAACCACGAAATGCACCACGTTGTGAGGCTGTCAGACTTCCTTCCTAGCGGAAAGTCAAACTGGGTAAGTTTTTTATCCACGGGGTGGAAAACATGCTGTCAACAAGCATTACAGAGCTTTAGGAATCTAGACAAGTTCGCCATGATCCCAATCTTTAAGCAGCTCACGGTCTCAGGACGGTGACTGTGAATGTATACCCGTGTGTGTGTGTGTGTGTGTGTGTGTGTGTGTGTGTGCGCGCGCGCGCACGCACGCTCACGCACACGTATGTGTGTCTGCAGAGGAGGTAGTGAAACAGAGAAGGAGGAAACAAAGATACCCTCCGGGTTTGAACTGGGGGAGATGAGACCTCATCCACGGCTGTGCAGATGGACGTCTGTGGCCCCAGGTAGCACACTCACCTCCCCTGGGCATCCCCGTCCCAGAACAGTCTCCAGATAATGTTACCACCAACACGATACAGAATGAAACGGAGGAAGGGGAGGAATCCAACCCTATTCAAGAAGCAAAAGCAGTTATGTTCACCTATTTTGCGCCTCGAACTTCTACGTAATGCGCTGGAAGAAAAGATTCTAAGGCAAACAAATAAAACTTTGTAAAACCACATGGCTACGTGGGGAGTTATTGTTTTATGAATAGCTTCAGTCAGGAATGATGAAAAAGTCCTGGAGATGGTGAGTGATGATCACATGACTCGAAGGCACCTAATACCATTGTATGCTTCAAAATGGTTAAAATAGTAAGTTTTATGTTATATATGCTTTGCCCCAATTAAAAAAAAAATATCATGGGTATAGGCTTCCTTCCAACTCAGTAAGTTAATGAATATGATAGGGTATTTGCAGGAAAAAAAATGAACCTAACCCTACACTCTCCCGTACTTTCTATCTCCTTGAGAAGTTAGGAAACCATGAATGTATTCAACTGATGTTTAAGGAGAATTATTGTGGCCTAGGCAGGCACTGTTCTAGGCACTAAGACCTAGCAGTGAACGGAATAGAAACGAGTCCTGTCCTCAGACAGCATTTACTTATCCATCCCCTCATACACTCGGCAAGTATTTATTAAATGTCTGTCGCTTGCCAAGCTCTATGCTTGGGCACCAGAAATACAACGGTGAAAAAACAGCAATGAAAACATCAGCAAACCAGACCCTTCTTCGGCCTCGTGAAGCTTCTAGCTGGCCACAGGAGACATATATGAATCTAAAATATCCACCTTGGAAAGTCATCAAAGCAGAGATGTGTGGACTCCTAGAGTGTGTTGTGTGGTGATGGGAACTGGCTCAGTCAAGGTCTTTGTGAAGGGACTGATGTCTGAGTTGAGATCTGACAGACAGGGTTGGGCAGGGACAGTGTGGCACCAGGGAAGAGCGGAAGGAAGTGAAGAGTGGCCACATCGAGGCTAGAAAAGCAGGTGGAGGCCCAGGGGCCACGCAGAGCCCCGTGGATCTTTCCGTTTCTGTCTTAAGAGCAATGGGGAGCCATCGATGTACTGTAATGAGGCTGGGGGTGGGAGAGGAATGATCTGATCAAAAATGATACTTCCTTGGCTGCTCTCACAATTTAAAAACGACCAACAGAAAATGAGGGCAAAGGACTATAAGTAAAGTCCTATACAGTTATGAAAATAGGTGAAACCCTTTGAAGCTCTCAGATGAAAGACAGTATTTAACATTTCAAAGAATTATGATCAGATAAGGAATTCTAAACAGCACGCCAAGTTTTAATTTTTTAGTGCTAATCAAAACATAGTCTCTTAAGGTTCTATTATAAAACCTACTAATGAAGTTGAATATGATTAAAACAGTCACCAGAATTTGCAAGGTTAGTAAATTAAGTTGCCCACACTTGATCAACACTGTTTAAAGTGGATACTTGGGGGGGGCGGGGGAGTTAAACAATTCGATCAAAGAAATGAAGTATATTAGACTTTGCAAAATATGATTGCGTAGGCATCTTTCATTAACCAATAAGGTGACAACAGGACATTTAACCAAATGCTGTACAAATTCGATTAATATTTAAGAACTTGAACAAAGAATCAAATACATCTCATTTCTTCCTTTAAAATATGGTTATCGAGGGGCGCCTGGGTGGCGCAGTCGGTTAAGCGTCCGACTTCAGCCAGGTCACGATCTCACAGTCTGTGGGTTCGAGCCCCGCGTCGGGCTCTGGGCTGATGGCTCAGTGCCTGGAGCCTGTTTCCGATTCTGTGTCTCCCTCTCTCTCTGCCCCTCCCCCGTTCATGCTCTGTCTCACTCTGTCCCAAAAATAAATAAAAAACGTTGAAAAAAAAATTAAAATATGGTTATCGATGCTAATATATTCTGTTGAATGGGGAACAAAACTCAGATCTGCACAATACTGTGCGTGCTAAGGGCAGATACGTAAAGTAATAACAAGGGCACCTTTTACATATAATCAAATTAGCCACAGGCTATTTTAATTTACGCAGATTAAACATTCAAGAAGTAGGTGACAGACATTTCTGCATTTCAAATTCCGGATAAAAACAGGGAGTAGGAGACATCACGCTTTTAACTGTACAGTGAGTTCATCTGACCTCAGAACAACAAAGTACTTTCTAGACTCTCTCAAAGTTCAGAAAAGTTGTATAGACTTGACCCATATAATCTACACAATTCACCTTTTCACCAAATTGTCATTTATACAATTCAGATCTGTCAATTCGTGGTTCTGCTTAAATTACCTTAAGAATGTAATGTAGCTAGCAAGAAGGCTCTCAAGGCAGCTTCGGGTACGTTTTATCATAAACAACCAAAGCCCCCTCGGTTTTATAGGGCCTGGGAACCACGGTTTATTTGCAGAGGCCTCCAACACCATCGCGTTTTGAGATTTAGCCTTACAAAGATCTTCATTTTAAAGTTTAATCTGACTCGGTTTAAAACCTATTATTGTTCTATCAATTTACACTTTGGCCTAAACAAATTTAATATACTTGGGTACAAACGCGTTCCTAGATTTCCCATGCAGCATCTTTCTGATTTTTAAAACGGTGTTTTTTTAAATGCCCAGTGAAACGGCATTTGTTTCAAAACTGTAGTTCATATTCCTAGCAGATGCCACAAATAATATGTCAGATTGCAGAGAAAGGGATAAAAATGCAATAAGTCAGATTTAGCCAAAGTAAAAAAAGAATGAATACATTTACCATAAAAAGAAGGGGACAATCTCTTTTTGAAAAATTAGAAGCATCATTTGCATTTTTACTGTTGGTGCTAAACAAGTCTCACTACAAAGATGAAATGATAAGACGTCTGAAAAACTTTCAAACATTTGGATAAAGACTAGACATTTCTTCTTCTTTTTTTATTTTTTTCACTATGAGCTTTCAAAATTGGCAAGTTATTCCTTATTCAAAATTCTCTTTAGATGCTCTGGCTTTTTAGTCTCTTCTTGATAGAGACACAAACTCACAAGTAGCCCCCACTGGTGAGTGGGGCTCTTTATTTTCCCTCCACACGTCCTAAGTAGCTGCCATGGTCATTGAACGAAATCTGAGGTCTTCTCATCATACTGCTCTGGAAGGAAAAAGGAATGAGCCACAACTGAATCAGAATAAAATGGGTTCCAAACACAACTCTGATGTAGCGTCAGTGGTGTTCATCCCGTGGTTCCCACAATATTTACTGACTGGCACCCGGGACATCCTAATAAGGTTTTATCTCCATTTCTTAGTCGTCCATGGAAGCACTGATTTTCAATTTTACTTGTACTGATTTTTTGAACCAAAAGGAATGTGATGAGTGTAAAAAAAAAAAAAAAAAAAAACACACACACACACACAAAAAACGGCAAAAAGCAAAGAAATTCAAACGGGATTTAAATGCTAAGCCTACCGTAGTAGATTTCTCCATAGTAGTATCTGAGCAGAGTGGCCCAGTCCTGGTCAATCCCAAAATGGCTTTGGGAGTCTCAGATCTCTCTGTTCTCTAGATCAGTCTCCCAACTCGAGAATTTGAAACGCTGGTCTTATGGAAATCTGGAATACTATTAGTTCCAGGTCACTAACTAAAGTTAAGTTCAAATATGAAGCTGCCCATTTAAAAAGAGGTCATCTTTAATGCAACATGACCTGTATTAAATGAGCCATTATTTCCAAATAAAGCAATCAAGTTATGAATTCAATAGCTTACCAGGTGACATTAGGCAAATTACTTCCTCTCTGTGTACAAAATGGGGTTAATAATCCTGACCTATCTCTTAAGGTCTCTGGGGACAATTCATTTAGGAATTGTCTAAGTGCTGTATAAATGTTTCTGGTGTTATGAGAGCTTGGTTTTATTGTCATTGGAACGCCACCATCATAAAAACGAATTGAGAGGTTTAGTCAGAGGTGAATTAACAAAGCAAGGTCTATGCTAATACAAGTGCCCTCTGACCTTGGATCACTGAGCTTGAAAAATCGCACAGATCAAAATGTAAATGAAGTTTGCATTTTCAGAGACAGAGTTTTTGTTAATTTCTTTCCTATTCAATTCCTTTGCTTTGAAAATCATTACTTTGGAAGCAAACCATTTTCAATTTCTACCTCCCCCCACCCTTTTTTTCTCTTTCATTATTTCTCATTGCTGTTCCCAGCACCATTTGCATTAAAGCATGACATTGGAGGTATCCAAGGCCTTTCTTTCTCAATCCACTATCTGGCACACCCAGAAAACAAGCCTGTCAGGAGGCATGAGCCGTGCGGACAACAAACTTTTTTCATTTTAAGGTTTTTAAAAAAATTGTGTGATCTCCAGGGGCGCCTGGGTGGCTCAGTTGGTTGAGCGTCCGACTTCGGCTCAGGTCATGATCTCGTGGTCTGTGAGTTCGAACCCCGCGTCGGGCTCTGGGGTGACAGCTCAGAGCCTGGAGCCTACTTCCGATTCTGTGTCTCATTCTCTTTCTGCCCCTCCCCCACTCACACTCTGTCTCTGTCTCAGAAATAAATAAACATTAAAAAAAATTTTTTTTAAATGGTGTGATCTCCAGACGTTCACTACTTTCAGAGGAAGTAAGTTCTCTTTCCCCAGCTAAATTTCCATGGTTCATTAATTTACTTGACAAATAGTTACTGAGCACCTCGTACCTATGCACCAGCCAGGTGCTGTTGGTGCCAGAAGGAGCAGTGAATTTAAAAAGGCAGAAATTCTGGGGCGCCTGGGTGGCTCAGTCGGTTAAGCGGCCGACTTGGGCTCAGGTCATGATCTCGCGGTCAGTGAGTTCGAGCCCCGCGTCCGGCTCTGTGCTGACAGCTCAGAGCCTGGAGCCTGTTTCAGATTCTGTGTCTCCTTCTCTCTGACCCTCCCCCGTTCACGCTCTGTCTCTCTCTGTCTCAAAAGGATATAAACGCTAAAAAAAAAAAAAGAAAAAAAAAGAAAAAGAAAGAAATATTGAATTAGGGGCGCCTGGGTGGCTCAGTCGGTTAAGCGCCGACTTCGGCTCAGGTCGTGATCTTGCGGTCAGTGAGTTCAAGCCCTGCATCGGGCTCTGTGCTGACCGCTCAGAGCCTGGAGCCTGTTTCAGATTCTGTGTCTCCCTCTCTCTGACCCTCCCCCGTTCATGTTCTGTCTCTGTCTGTCTCAAAAATAAATAAACGTTAAAAAAAAATTTTTTTTTAAAAAGGCAGAAATTCCTGCTCTCATGTAGCTTATGTTTTAGGGGTGAAGACAGATAGTAAGCAAAATAAATAGGTAAACAAATGTAATATGTTGGAAGGAAAAGAGGAAGTGTGGTGAAAGCAGGGAAGTGCAGAGATGGAGAGGGCTGTAATCTTAAACATGATGGTCAGAGAAAAACCTCCTTGAGAAGTCATGACGTCAGGGAAGACTTGAAGGATGTGACTGTGAGAACCATTGGGGAAGGGCTTTGCAGGCAAGGTGAGGGTTCCAGGCAAGTGCAAAGGCCCTGAGGTAGGAGATTCTGTGTTTGAGAACAGCAAGGAGGTCAGGGTGGTGAAGGAAGAGAGAAGAGCTGGAGAAGGGAGAGCAGAGAAGGAATGGGGGTAGCAGACGATCTGGACCCGGAACATGGGTGCAAGGCGTCCGACTTTCACTCTGAGTGAAAACCCTTGAGAGGTTCTGAGCTGAAAAGTAACATGATCTGACTTCCATTTGAAAGGCTGGATCCGGCTGAGAATAGGCTGAAGGGGAACAAAGTTGAGACAGGAAGGCCACATAAAAGACAACTGCAGTAGTTCAGGCAGACATCAGGGGCTTGATCCCGGGGTAGCACCTGGGTAGAGTTTCACCACTTTCAGTTATGAATCACAACCTTCTTCTTCATCTCGCTGTACTTTATTTGAATTCCTTCACTCCCTAAGAATATTTTTCCGTAGAAGCCTTCCCTTGCACCCCCTCCCTGTGAATACTAAGACTTTCTCTCCCATCACACCACCTTTTGAAAGGCTCAAAGAATCCACATTTGGATGAGGTCAAATCAGCAAGGACACTACTGTCACAGGATAAGCTGAGGCATGCTGAAAAATTTTTAAAGAATTTATTTGAGGAAAAATCTATGAGAATCAAGCAGCACCCAATCCAGCAGTAGAACGGAGCTCCAAGGAGCCGCAGGAAATGAGAGGCTGCAACAAGGAAGTCATAGGAGGCAGGAAAGCTGTTTGGTTAGTGCAAGGTCGTTTTCCTTTAGGAGATGGGAGGTGTCTATCAGGCGGATTTCCTCACTAGGCGATTCCTGATTGACTGGTTCAAGATTCCATGTCTGATGGTCAAAACTGTCAGTCAGTCCTGGTTTGGTGACAAGAGACATAGCATAAGTGACTCTAGTTTGGGTCTGTTGTCTTCTTTTTAACACTACTCTCCCAAAGCACAAATGACCAGATGTGTTCCACTGAAGTTCTCAGTAAAGACACCTGCCACTCATCAAGGGCAGTGCAACACAGAACTGATGACTGCGGGGAGAAAGCCTCCCTTGGAAGCGGCGTTGGGTACAAAAGTCTGGGAGGAGGTGAGGGCTTCCGTTTTCAGTAACCTCTACAAACCTGCTTCCATTTTTAGTCAGTGAAGTCCCGCCAGGAGTGCACACATTTTTGAAGTAAATTATTATCCCGTTTTCATATGCTCTTATGTCCGTATAAAGCAAAGAAATGCTAACCGTCCTCTAACTCTGGTGTGTGTGTAAAATTTAATATTTCTTCAAAAAAATTTTTGATGTTTATTTATTTTTGAGAGAGAGAGACAGGTTGGGGGGGGGGGCAGAGAGAGAGGGAGACACAGAATCCGAAGCAGGCTCCAGGCTCCGAGCTGTCAGCACAGAGCCCAACGCGGGGCTCGAACTCACAAACAGTGAGATCATGACTTGAGCCAAAGTTGGACGCTCAACCACCCAGGTGCCCCTCATACTTTCTTTTTTTTTTTTTTTTTTTTTTTTTTTTTTTTTTTTTAAATTTTTTTTTTTTTTTCAACGTTTATTTATTTTTGGGACAGAGAGAGACAGAGCATGAATGGGGGAGGGGCAGAGACAGAGGGAGACACAGAATCGGAAACAGGCTCCAGGCTCCGAGCCATCAGCCCAGAGCCTGACGCGGGGCTCGAACTCACAGAGCGTGAGATCGTGACCTGGCTGAAGTCGGACGCTTAACCGACTGCGCCACCCAGGCGCCCCCATACTTTCTTTTTTAATGTTTATTTATTTTGAGAGAGAGAGAGAGAGAGAGAATGCAAGTGGGTGGGGAGCAGAGACAGACAGGGAGAGACAGAATCCCAAGCAGGCTCCATGCTGTCTGCACAAAGCCAGACCTGGGACTTCATCTCACAAACCTCGAGATCATGACCTGAACTGAAATCAAGAGTCAGACGCTTCACCAGTTGAGCCACCCAGTCGCCCCCTGTACTTTATTTTTTTATCTTTAGCTGAGACCATTCCGATCAGACACCATATATCGGGCAAGCCTAAGCCCGGAGCGCTGATGGCCAAGAAATAAGAACAGACTTGACTTCACTAAACAGCAAGGAGGTGGCTGCATTCCAGTACAGGTCCATGTCTCTAGAAACATGGTAGCAACAGCCACTGTCCAAGAGGAGATTCTGGAAATGGCCCTTGTGGGAAAAGAAGGGAGATACACTAATCTTTTCAACCAGCCTAGAAAAGCTCCTGGCAACTTCAGAGCAGTGATAAAGGAGCCACGTGTAACCAGAGAGATCTTGGACTCTGGCGTTCTGGGACCACGGCACCTTCTCCAGGTAGGTGGGAGGACTCTCGCTTTTTTTACCTGGGTCTCGTTTGCAGAATAAATAAGAATGCAATATTTTAATCTACAAATGAAGTGATATATGACTTCTATTAATGGATCACTACTTTAAATAAGTTATTTCTCTTTTCTTCATTTGGGGTGACTTATAGAAAAAATACCTCTTGCTAGGCCATTTATTTTTTTTAATTTTTTAATGTTTATTTATTTTTGAGAGAGAGAGAGAGAGAGAGAGAGAGAGACTGAGCATGGGGGTGGGGCAGACAGAGGAGGAGACACAGAATCCAGGCTCCAGGCTGCGCTGTCAGCACAGAGCCTGACGCAGGGCTCGAACTCACGGAGCACGAGATCATGACCTGAGCTGAAGTGAGATGCTTAGCTGAGCCACCCAGGCAGCCGTACCCCTTGCCATTTAGGAAAAAAAAAAAAAAAAAGTCCTGAGCTTGAGGTCCAGCAGGGGGCTCCAGTTTCTCCAAACACTTGCACTGCCCACTCTCTCACTCCTTCAGGGCGTTACTCACATGTCATTTTCTCGGTGGCTGGAGCTACCTTCTGTGGCCGCCCTCTCCCAATGGCAACATGCACCCAACTCCCAGCTCCTTTCCCTGCTTTGTTTTCCCCTGAAGCACTAATCACCACCCAACATATTATATATTTTACTAATTTATTTTATTTGTTGTCCAATGCACTAGGACCTATGCTTCATGAGGACAGGGATCTTGTCTGCTTTGTTCATGCAATACACCCTGTGCCTAGACCAATGCCTAACACACAGAGGTCATCCGTAAACATATCCCTTAAATGAATTAACTCCGCAGAGTGATCAGATTATAGGGTTAACTTGAGATGTCATGGTCACAGATCAGTTTTGGCTAGCACACACATAGAAAGTAGTTCTGGAGAAATCCACAAGACTGATAACAGCATTTACCTTGAGGGGGAGAAATTTACATATGATTTCACAGCTGTATGTACCAGTCATATCTTTAGATCATTGGAATATTTTTCTCACTCAGAGATGTCTGGGTGATGTGAATTATGAGTCCCGGGAAATGTTTTTTTTTTTATCATCTTCAATAATAAAAACAAAAGCCTAATAAATAGCCACTTAAAAATAGGTAAGCACATACATGTTGTAAAAATCTGCACACAAACACATGCAATGTGTTGAATGAAGTATGCAAAGTTAACACAAAAAGATAATACAGCTAGTAACTCTTCTCCTTTGTTTTAAATGTTTATTTTTGAGAGAGAGAGTGGGGGAGTGGTGGAGGGCGGGGAAAGAGGATCTGAAGCAGGCTCTGTGCTGACAGTGGCGAGCCCAGTGTGGGGCTCAAACTCATGAACCGTGAGATCATGACCTGCGTCGAAGTCGGATGCTTCAACTGACTGAGCCACCCAGGCGCCCCAACTTTTCTACTTTTTGAGTGCTCAAAGATCTCATACCCAACGGGATGAACAGATCTGACTTGAGTAGTATGTTGGTACCAAAGACACCTGTAGCTAACAAATACTTCCCCATAAGAGAGACACTCGGAACCCTGAAGGAGGCAGAAGAGAGTGTCTCCTCACAACATTACACCAAAGATATGGTACCAAGTATTTCGGTTGGGTCCAAGGCTTGAAAAGCATTTCAGTTTTCCTTTGAGGTTCATGGCCAAGCTATCATTATAGACTACAGTCTCCACAATGAGATTTCCTGAGAAAAATAAAAGAAACCCTGAAAACCAGAGTAACAGTCAGGAACGTCCCAGAGAAGTGAGCTGGCAAAGCAGGAGAGTTCAGCTACAAGATCACAGTTATTTACAGAGTCAGAAGATCCAGAACAGAAACAAAGCAGTCATGACCAGTGAATGCGACTCAGCAGCAGAAATCGATGTTATTCTCTCTCTCCTGCAGGTTACGCGCGAGAATGGGGCCATTTGTTATAGAAAGGGAAGATTTACAGAGTTGATAGTTCATTTTCTGGAAATGAGATGTACATATCAAGTCTGGGAAAGGTGCCCTACAGTCCCATTGGGGAACGAACAGTGGCCCGTGGTGACCAAGCATGGTGAAGTTCTCAGAGGGAACCAGGGACAGGGAAAGAAGCAAAAAAGGGATGGAGACTTGTTTTGAGGGACAGAAAGGAGGGACGCGTGAGCTCCATGAGTCATGTTCTCTATCCCACAGTTCTTTTAAGGATCATTCAGTTATTTGGGATCTTTTCTCTCTTTTCTCTCGCTCTCTTGATTACTCCCCCTTCCAGCCAAGGGCTTTGATTTTACTTTTAATCTACCTAACACCAGCTGTTACCAGAGCCTTCTTAGTAAAAGGGCTTAGCTCAAACAGCCTGATCATTAGAGCAAACAGCAAGTACACGGAGCCTACGCAGCATTTTGGAAAGAGCAACTGGTCTGAACGCCTGCGTCAGACCCCAGCTCACGTTCCTAGCTCAAGAGCGAGGGTCACACTGCTGAAGCGCACTCTTCTTCAAAAGGGGGTAATAAGACTTGTCCTTTCCACAGAAGATTCTTAAGAGGATCAAACTAGACCATGCAGACTGAAAAGCACTGCATATAAACGTACAAGTTATTTCGATGGTGATGGTTATGCTCTTTCGCAGCACAGGGAAAACTGTCCTAGGAAAATAGAAGAATGTCTTTCGGTACATTTGCTCTGGGTCCAGCTGTAATAAAAGTCAGACCATGGGTATTCCGAGGTGTGTTTTTAGGGATGCAAAACTTTGCTGCATTAGTATAACCACATGGTGTTTAATTTCATGAGGTTCAAAGAAACTGAGTGACATTGAATATAATCTCACAGGTGGTCTTTGAAGATATTTCATGAGCTAAAGCTAACAAATCCAATTATGGCATTTGGCATTAAAAAAAAAAAAAAGTGCCCCTAATCCAGCTTTCCTTATCCTCTTGACCACTAAACTCTCCAGAATGCAGAATGAATACAGAAAACTTGGGGGAATCTTTCAACCTAGTGCAGAAAGAATGAAAATAGAATCTTCTTGTAAATCAAAAACGCACATTGATAAGGCTTACGCCACACTGGAAATGAGCATTGCAGGAAGCACTGCATTACAGTATGAAAAAAAACAAAACAAAACAAAACAGGAGTGCAGTAGCTAAGGGTGAGTATGCCCTGGCTGGAAAATTGTCTTCAGGTAATATAAAAATGGCCCATGAGACCCCTAAGAACAAACATCTCTATACAGAATGACAAATTATATTGAAATCACATGTCAAGACACCCTGCTGCTATATACCCTTACAACAAACATAAGCTCACTAGCTTTTATTTTTCTTTAAACTGTGTTCACATTTGCTACTGAAAATACTTGAACTAAATCTGCCGGGCACCGCCCCACCCGAGTCCCTATTCTAAGGGTTTAACAAGCTACGTGAAAGATACTGACTTTTGATACAAACTCCACTAACCAGATCAGCATGCTAAATCAGACCAAATCAATGAACAGACAACAGAAAGCTTCGGACAAGCCCTTACGGTTGGAATACAAGTCTAATCTTGGCTTCAGTTTCAAACAAATCATTAACACGATACCTGGGAGGGGAATCAAAAATCAATGGGTCCCAGGAAGCACACATCCCTTCCCTTCACACAGAAACAAGCACAGGCATTACCTTTCGAACCAAGTTCTCCTACTGCTTACCGTTTCGCACCTGGAGCAAAAGGAAAATCTTACACAAAGTGCCCATCACGCACATTTCTGCATGTAAAACACTGGTGACCGAAATCCGCTGTGGCCGGACCATGTGCAGTAAAATGTTAAAAGTCCTCTCAACAGCCAATTCAAAGCTGCTCAGACCTCTGGGGCCTCCCAGGGTGATCAGCCGGGCTTTGTGGCAATACAATGGGGGTTAAACATTTCCTCGTATCCACTTAGAAGCAAGAAAAATCTGTTTAGTTGCTCACAACTGTTTAGCAAAATACACGCTAGCTTAGGTCTGGCGATGCTGTTTTAAGAAAGTAACTGCCGTATTTCCACCTATGGGGAGAGAAGATGTAAGGTGTTATATAATTTCTTCTTTATTTTTAGCCTAGTATAACTTGAAATGACATTTTTGACTTCCTATCTGGTTGCTGTTTTAAATATTCTTTCTGTACAGGACACAGTGATTGCTTCGGACCGGTTTGCTTAGTTTAGCATCAGAACCTACTTCACACGCATGTATAACCTGTCATCCGCAGGACTCAACAACCGTCACTTCTGCCTTTTTTCCTTTTATGGCGGCCTCGAAACTCTATTTGCTTTAAGTTTACTGTGAGGTCTTACAAAAATAAATATTGCAGCTGTTTTTGTTTCTTTCCCCCTATTTCTTTCTCAATTGTATTCCTCTTTCAGGCCTCTCTGCTACCCATTATCATTAGTACTTTGCCTATCCAAGCTGGAAAAACTTTTAAATGTTGGTTACAACTATTCTTGTAAGCTAGGTGTTATTGACACATAAGTGCGTACAGACAAATAGTAAATAGTGAGCAGGTATTTTCATTACAGTTCTAAATATGCCAGAGTTATATTGTAGGCTAAGAAGACCCAAAGAAAGTAGTGCGAGATGTTCTAAAGCGTACTAGATATATAAGAGGACCTCATTGTGGGGGTTGCCACAAATCTTTAAGCCAACCTGTTTTTGCTTGAATTTCTAGTGTTTATTTTTCAAGCTTTAAGGTTCTTTGGAAAAACTTCAAGAGAAGTAGGTTTATAAGTCATTCGCTGGCTACGACGCAAGTTTAGAAAACGTCCATTTAGCATATTTTCAGTTAAAGGTCCTCGCTTCCTAAGAACAAACCTAAAAATCTGTTCCCCGCTTATTACAATGACTGGCGTGAACAATGGGTGGCTATATTTCTTCGAAGCTCTTTTCAGCACTTCTTAAGACCTGGTGGGAATAATGCCTTTTCCTCACAAAAGCAGAACCAACATGTAACACAATCTCCTTCAAAGCATATTGTCAGGAGTTCAACAATAACCACGGCCACGTGACCTTCAAAACCCAACCGAGTAGAGACATCAGAGAATCCTGACGGGGTCCTATCTCTGCACATCTGCTTCTGCTTAAAATGTCCTGATTAGTTTTGAATTGTGTTCATGAAAGCTTTAAAAATAGGAAATAATTTTCCGGTTTTTTGTTTGTTTGTTCTTTTATTTTTTTTTCCAACGTTTATTTATTTTTGGGACAGAGAGAGACAGAGCATGAACGGGGGAGGGGCAGAGAGAGAGGGAGACACAGAATCGGAAACAGGCTCCAGGCTCCAGGCTCTGAGCCATCAGCCCAGAGCCCGACGCGGGGCTCGAACTCACGGACCGCGAGATTGTGACCTGGCTGAAGTCGGACACTTAACCGACTGCGCCACCCAGGCGTCTCATGTTTGTTTGCTCTTTTAAAAGACGGAGCAAGCAGAGGCAGGGAAGCCTCTAGAGTTATTTCCTCCCAATTACCTACCTGCTGCTCTGTATGCGTTACTGGTGGTACCCACTCATCAGGAACAAGATAACCAGATGCTTCACCGACCAATACGGCACCCACTGCTGGTAGCAGAAACCAGGCTGGAGACTAGGATTTAGATTTGTTACACCTTTTGGTATTCCCCAATCATTTCTTTGGAGTGCCTCTTAAAAATTTAAACATTCCCACTGGAAAGGAGAATGTGCCTGTGTCTCTCTATTAATATGCTAACGTAACCTTTTCTTTTCCCAGTTAGTTATTCCCACTGGTATATAAAAAACAAAACACAAAAACAAAAAAACAGGCGCAAGCAGCAATCTGAAAGAAGGTTGTATTTTGGAGAAGAGTGTGAGGACTACTTAAAAGGGGGCTTTAAACTGCGATTGTGCTCCTCACGGTCCGGGGCTGAATGGAGGAGAGAGGAGTCTAATTATGCAGCTTGACTGACCGAGCCTAATCAGAATTATTTCGGCACACTGCTTCACGCCAGCCTCAGACCCATTAAACGCTAAATGCTGCTGCCTGCCCACTTCTCCCTCTGTCTCCCACTGTGACCTGCTACCTTCACCAGTGGCGACTCAGTGGGCCACTCGGAACAGTTTTCGGGAAACGGAGGCACGGGGTTTAACAGGCTCCTCAAAAATCCACCAGCAAATCTGTCCTGTCATGATAGGAATGGGTGCAGTTCCACTTCGCAACAGCACCACCGAGACGGCTTTCACCGTGCTGTATTTTTTTCTTCGGAAAAGTTGAAGTCGACAGCTGTTGCTCCTTCCGCAAGACCAGCTCGGTCTTCAGAAATCGAATTCGGGATATTTCATTTTCCACTCCTCAGGCTATTAACTCCTGCCATCCTGCTTAGCAAACATGTAGTTCCCATCACGGGGACCAGGTGAGGTGACTTATGGCACCAAAGGATGCCTTCTGCTTTCTGTTCCCCTAATTCAATCTCCCACGTCGTCCAGATTTATCCACTACTGGCGTGTAACTGCCTTTCTACATGCTATGACTTATTACCCATTTTAAGTATATAAAAATGTTTAGATGTGAGCTTTTTTTAAAAAAAAAAAAGTTTATTTATTTATTTATTTTGAGAGAGAGAGAGAGAGAGAGAGGCAGAGAGAGAGGGGAAGAGAAGCCAAGGAAGGCTCCTCACTGCCAGTGCAGGGCCTAATGCAGGGCTCGAGCCCACGTGAGATCATGACCTGAGCCTAAATCAAGAGTCGGGACACTTAACTGACTGAGCCACCCAGGAGCCCCTAGATGTGCTTTTTTTAAATTTTTTTTTTTTTTAACATTTATTTATTTTTGAGACAGAGAGAGACAGAGCATGAACGGGGGAGGGTCAGAGAGAGGGAGACACAGAATCCGAAACAGGATCCAGGCTCTGAGCTGTCAGCACAGGGCTTGAACTCACGGACCGCGAGATCATGACCTGAGCCGAAGTCGGACGCTCAACCAACTGAGCCACCCAGGAGCCCATAGATGTGCTTTTTAAAAGATATACCTCTTCATATAAACCTAAATCATGTATCTAACTTTTGATCAGAATAGATACAATTGCAAATTTTCCGTCTTTAAAAATTACTTTTTATACTTTATACTGTAAAAGTTACAGATTTTATACTTCTAAATATCATAATGTGTGTGTAGACGCATTATGAATATACATGATGCTATGCATTTGCACATGCAATAAATATGAATGTGTATATGCATCTATGAAACAAACATGTTTATGAAATATATGTCTGCATATATGTGAACTAAAACATACCTAAATCCTCAAAAAAAATATGTATGATGCATATTCAACCTCGGTCCCTCAGTCTCCTCATCTGTAAAATGAAGATAATATAGCACCTTCTTCACAGAGCTGCTGAGAGAATTAAATGAGTTAATGTTTTTAGTGTCCCTTAGAACAATGCCTGGCACATAGTAGATGCTGTATGCACGTGTGTGTATTAAATAACAATGAATCTGATATCATCTATGAATGAGGAAATGAGCAAATGATTCAAGTGTTCTTCCAGAGGCAAGAGTTGTACCCTGAAGTATTAGTTTACTTTCATGATCTTTGTTTTTGTCATCATTCAGCAGGCTTTTATATCTGACCAAGTTCGCATGCACCGCCAGCTTTCTGAAATATTTTGTAAGTTCTTTTCTTTTGAAAGATGCTTTTCTTTTGAATTCCTTTATAGGAACTAAAAAAAAAAAAAAAAAAAAAAAAAAAAAAAGAGGTCACTTAGCTGATTGAATGAGAAATAAAGAATCTTGCTGAAGTAGACTACGAACTGGGTGGGGAAAAAAATGAGTTAACCGAGTAATTCTCTCCCTCACTCTGAAACACTATGCCATACCCACATGGTCACAGGCATCACCGGGCATGTTTCTCAAGGATGTGGATCTGCAGAGTGGAGACAAGTGAAGTGCCACTGTCATTTGGTGAAAGTGTCATAAGAGCCATCTGTTTCTGTAAATACAGTACAGAGACCCAGGAATCCAACAGATAATTTGATGGCACAGCAGACTGGCATCCTAGTGCTTTTTTATAATTTGCTGATAGTCACAACGCCAAGATTCTAGAAAGGCATCACGAGGCTGAATTAAGGAGGGAGACTGAGAGAAAATGTTTTTGTGGCGAGTTGTGTACTTTTCGATATCTCAAGAGACCAGCCGACACTACTTCTCTTTTTGAATCTGTGCACCATCGAAACCAACAAAACATTCATTAATTCTCACCCCGCACTTTCTCTTTCTTTCAGTCCTCCTCTCCCTCTCACTCCTGACCCTTATTTTGAGTATGGACACATTTTACAAGCCACCGCTTTTAAAAAGGAACTCTAGTATTATTACAATTAAGAACGATTCTGTAAGAAAAGAGTTTTTGCAAATGAAAGTGGTCAAAAACTCTGATACCTTTAACAAGAGTACTAAAATAACCAGAATTTCTCGTACACTATATCCCGACAGTGATTTCATATAGAGTTATTTTATGGTTATTCATATATGTGTCAAAATATGCATTTTATTTCAAATGTATATCTTTTTATTTTTTTAATGTTTATTTAATTTTGAGAGACAGAGAAAAGGACAGAGTGCGGGTGGGGGAGGGGCAGAGAGCAAGGGGCAGAGAGCAAGGGAGACACAGAACATGGGCAGGCTCCAGGCTCTGAGCTGTTACCACTGAGCCTGACGCGGTGCTCGAACTCGCGGACCACGAGATCATGAGCCAAAGCCTAACATTCAAGCGACTGAGCCACCCAGGCGTCCCTCAAATGTATATCTAATTGCACTGCGTTTAAAGTCTTCTTAATTAGAATAGTCTTTATACACATGAAATCTATTGAACAATTCAAAGAATAGCGACGATGAAAGCATAACTGAAATTTGGAAGGATATAACAACAGGGATAGAAATGAGAACAGAAAAAAAAAAGGAGGTTGTAAGGAATAGGAAACGTATTAGGGTTCAAACTAAATAAAATTGCCTCTTTGTAGGTCACAAAGGTCAAATATCAGTAATTTCATATGATGGACCCTAACGACTTCCCTGGGACTTACCAGTTCCTGTAACATTCAAATTATTTAACAGAAATATAGTCAGGGTTCCCAGAGCAAGTAATTTCCATTTATAGGACCGGCTGTAAAACAAGACTCATCAACATTTTCTGGAAGTTTCAGTTGCTATAAGCAATGGCCTCTCCCCCTTTCCCCATCCCCTCACGGGCATTTGAGTATCAAAGTAATCCCTTACCTCTTCTTAGTTATATATTTACTAAACACACACACACACACACACACACACACACACACACACACACCCCTAAATATACCTTTGTATAAGAATATACTGTATTGCAAGTTCATTTTTCAAAATGGCATTACTTCTGATATCTAAAACCTCATTTGAATAATGTAGAAGTAATTCATTCATAAAAATAACAGAGAAAGAGGTTTGATAATCCTACGCTAACAAAATTCACCAAAATCACCCCGGCTGAAAGAGATCTTTTTAATCACATATTTTCAAATCTTTTCTGAACTGCACAAAGCACCACCTCTTAGAAAAATTCTTAATGGATGCTCTCATTACTGCTGTTACAATGATGTTGGTGGGTTCATTCACAACCAGACTCCCTTAGATTTATTTAAGTCGTCCAAGCATTGGATGAGTCATGAACGAGTTTATGAATCTGTTGAAAGTTATGGAACCCTACCCCAAGAAAATTCAGAAATCCCTAAGTACCAATTGTTCGTGCAATAGGAAGTTTAAGAACCCAAGAGTCCCTAAAAGGTCAATGAAATTCTTTCAACGGCTTTTACCTTTTCTGCCACAATCCCTCCTATTCATCACTCATCTGTCTTTTTCTTAGACCACACTATAGGAAACACTAATAAAATTCTTCACAATCCCCCATCTCCAATATATAAGGGTTTCCTTACAGCTCTTGTCCAAAACACGTGGGTAATTTCAACAAAGTTGCAATCTTGAAATTTTTAATTTTTGAAGCTTATAAATATTTTTTGTAATACTAACAGGATTCATAATTATAATTTCAAGGGAACACAAATTATCATCAGACACCAAGGATTTCTGAAAACTTTTTCTTAAACTAGGCCACCTGGGTGGCTCAGTCAGTGAAGCATCTGACTTCGGCTCAGGTCATGATCTCACAGTGCGTGAGTTCCAGTCCCGCGCTGGGCTCTGTGCTGACAGCTCAGAGCCTGGAGCCTGCTTCAGATTCTCCCCCCGTCTCTCTCAAAAATAAATAAGCATTAAAAAAAATTGAAAATTTTTTTTCTTAAACTAAATGGAAGTGGAAACATCTTTATGGGTGTGCATCCCACATTTAAAAAAATTTTTTAATGTTTATTTATTATTGAGAAACAGAGAGACACAGAGCATGAGCAGGAGAAGGGCAGAGAGAGGGGGAGACAGAGAATTCGAAGCAGGCTCCAGGCTCTGAGCTGTCAGCACAGAGCCTGACGTGGGGCTCAAACTCACAAACTGTGAGATCATGACCTGAGCCGAAGTCAGTCACTCAACCCACTGAGCCACCCAGGTGCCCCCCACATTATATTTTAAATGGCAACATCAATATTTCCAGTGCAACCAGAAGTATATGTGGCAACCTTTATAATGTTGCTGTACTGTAAATTCTCTTAACAATTTTTGGCCATTTTCAACAGATGTCAGACATGTTCATCTTCCCAAATACCAACGTATTACCCGAATGCTAGGAGACTTCCATGGTCTCTGGAGTAAAATCCTTAGTTTGTTTTTCAACATTCTTTACAATCCAGCCCCTACCTGTGACTCCATGAGTCCGAAACACCCACAGGCCCTTCCATCTACACAGGCCTAGGGTCCAGCCCCCCACCCCCACCCCATGCCAGGCTCGGTCCAGCTTTGCCCCTCTGTTGACTCTGTTTCCAACCACCACTCTTGGAATTTGTCCCTCACTCCCCTTCCTTTGTTTAAATCTCTCCCTTCCATCAACACCAAGATCAAATCCATTGGCCCCCACAACAATCTAACCGAGGGGCACAGTCGTATCAGAGAAGAGCCCCTCTGCCCTTAGACCTTATCATCTAGCCCTTCTCTTACATTTGCCACCTTGACTTTAGCTTTTGAAAAAGGCCATTTTGTCTTCTTCCCATCTTGAGTCATAAGCTATTTTCTGTTAACTCTAACACCAAACACCGTGCTTCGCACAGAGCAGTTACTTATTAACTGTTAGACCAGCCAGTGAATGTCTGAATATGGCTGTGTTTTCCTGCATCCGCTTCTGTATGTGAACTCGCACACAATGTGAGAAAAATATTCGTTAAATTCCAGTGGGACCGTCTTTGCCTCCTCACATACTGATTAGCGTGAATAATGAGGCCTTGGCTCCGACCCCTTCTTTCCCTGCCGCACCACCCCCCCTGCCCCCCCCCGCCCATTCCTCCTCACCTCCTGTCTTCCCTGTAACACCCGCTCCATCATTCCAGCATCTTCATTAAGACACTTGCCACTAGAACTTTCTTCTTCCTCAGTTATTCTGTCATGTCTCCATTTCCTTTTCAGCTCATTTATTCTATATAATCATAAAGGGGCACAGTGATAAAGAACTCTGGGGCCAGCCGCCCTGGGTTCACACTCCGGCCCTGTCCCCTCACTCATTCATAACCTTACACCTTTGTGCCTCTTCTAAGTTCACTTTCTCCAGTTGTAAATGGCCCTAAGGGTAGCAGTCTACCTCGCGGAGTCTTGAGGAAACAATATTACAGTACACACAAAGCATTATCTTATTTATTAGCAAATGCTTAATAATGTTAACTTTTAATAGTCACTGTATAGCTCACCTGCCCATTTTATAAATTCTTTTACAATGTTGTTACTTCCCCGAATCAGGCTTATTTTCCTAATATTCATCATACAAATCCTCTCTACCTTATCTTTCCTTTATTTATTATTTAATAATTGAAAAAGGAAATAGAAAAAAGAAGTTTAATTAGTGAAAAAAAAAAACCCAGCACCATGGAAATAATTTAACAAAATAGAAAAACAAAACTGGAAGCGATTTTGTTTACCTGGATCTCCTTTCTCTGGCACTCTCCATTAGCTTTATTCTTTCCAAGTTCATTGCATATCTATTATTTTATG
The DNA here is from genome assembly GCF_022837055.1 of Prionailurus viverrinus. Classification (NCBI taxonomy): domain Eukaryota; kingdom Metazoa; phylum Chordata; class Mammalia; order Carnivora; family Felidae; genus Prionailurus; species Prionailurus viverrinus. The sequence continues at coordinate 76,772,159 of NC_062562.1, read as the reverse complement.
TGTATGTGTGTGCATAAATATATCTATATCTATATACAGCTACAGGTAGCTATAGATGGTTCTGGATAAAAACATATGTGCGCCTTGAGTCCTTTTATTCACAACCACATCCGCAAATATAATGTATATTCTAGTTAGCCTTCCTAAAGCTGATGACCGTACACAAAGCCATCCTTTTTAAAGTAATGAAATATCCACAGAGAAATAGGAAACTGATGAGATGTTTGCCCATGTCTGGGAAAAAAACAGGGTAAGAAAAGGTGATAGGGAGGGACAGAACCTGGCCTGCGCAGGAAAGAGAGCTTATCAGTACTGGGCTTTGTCATCTGTGATCAGCGTGAAAGGTGACAGGCATGAACAGATCACCATCCTGCTGAGATGAGAAATCTAACCTGAGGCATGACTGACACTGGTCAGCTGTGCCCATGAGTGGCTCACAGACACCTGAAAAAAGGCTTCCTACCAAACAGCAGACTCCTATCGGATTTCTTTCAATTATTTTAAAATAAAAATAAAACAGTATCTAGTAAGCAAGGAATGATAAAATGGGATGCCTCTGATATAGTTAATATTACATACAAGATGGGGAATGAGAAATAAGACCAATTAGAAATTGGGGAAATTTGATTATGGGGTCAGGATTCTGAAATAAAAGGTGGCGTTTACTGATTAATTTAATTCTTATTTAACTTACTCTATTTGTTTTGAGTGACAGAGAGAGAGCGAGCACATGCGCATGCAAGTGGGGAAGAAGGGCAGAAGGAGAGGGAGAGAGAGAATCTCAAGTAGCCTCAGCGTGGAGCCCAACGTGGGGCTTGATTCCCCCAACTGTGAGATCATGACCTGAGCCGAAATCAAGAGTCAGACGCTCAACCCACTGAGCCACCCAGGTGCCCCTCTATTAACTCATCTAATCCTCACAATCACATGATGAGGTATTTCCTATTCCTGCCGCCATTTTACAGAAGAGGATGCTGAGAGTGGGAGAGGTTAAGTGACTTGCTGAACATCACACAGCAAGGAAACTGGACTCTGTGGGCAAGCCTTCGTGTTGTGTGCGGCGTGAACTCCTTCAGCCCACAGGTGTCATCGTGTCAGAATCTGAATTAAACCTCACGCTGACCACGCCATTCAACTCACAACTGGCTTTATGAGGCAATAAATGCTTCCACCAGTGACGTCTTTCCCTTCACAGGACAGGAGAGAGGAAGGAAGAGGAGAGGGGAGGAGATTCTCTGTTTGCTCCCTCATAATATGAAGAAAGCTGAAGACAAGAGAGTGGCGACCTTCCCCTTTTGATTCCTCACCTGGCCGGTTTGCGTCCCTTGAATCTGTTCCACCAGCCTTTTTTGTTCGGTTTTTGTTTTGTTTTTAAGTTTTCACTGCTGAGACAGGGGGCTGGCAGGCTGGCGGCCAAAAAAGGGAAAGTAATTTGGGATTTAATTCTTTCGATTTCTCCTCCACCCTTCAGATGCGTCAAGTGCCCAGCTGCGTACCTCCCACAAAAGTCCCCACGGATGTCTCCCTAGAGCTCATTCCAGAGCGGTCATGAGCAAAATGTTCTTCAGTGGCTTTTGGATTTATTGCTTCCTCCAGCCACAGTACAGAAATCTAAGTATTGCTATAAAAGGGCTGTGTAGTGTCCCCCCACACGTCCTATTACATTCCTGGGAGAGATCACAGCTCACACATAGGGTGATGCGTGACTCAACATCTCTCTTAATGGCCCGCCGGCTCCCTCCCTGGCTTAGCTCTTCTTCCTCCTTCCGTTTTCCACAGGCAGCACAAGGGGCTACATTCGATGGGGATTAATACCAAAAACAAAAGCATATTTTCAATGATCTACCTTGAAATCAAGACCCTCATTCTCAAAATGCCTCTCTCCCTTCTAGTTGATTTGAAATGACCTCGCACACAAAGGCAACCCTTAGACCCATTTTGTCGTGCTCCGTATGAATTGCTTGCGGCCCATGACCCCTGCTTCACTGAAATGATCTCGCTCGAGTTCAAGGTTTTTGCTGACCTCATTTTCCATAGTTAATTACTCATATGTAAAAGGTTGTCTGATACCACCCAATTCATTTACATAACTGAGGCAGGCAATCCATGACGGGGAACCTTAAGCTTCTTCCTCCCTCCAAGTGCCCCTTCCCAGCTGTCTAATCCAATTTGAAGCTTTCTGTGGTAGAGCGTCTGTCATTTGGTATGTTTGGATCCATCTGTATGTACTCAGAAGAAAGGATGCAGTGTTTACAAAAATACAATAACGAAAAGCACGGAAGGCTTGAAAAGGTGCAAACTAGAGAGATTAGCTGATCTTAGACGATCTGCAGGAATCAACAGCTAAAACTGTCTGTCTTTCAAACAGTATTTTACATTGAGGTTTTAAAAATCCTGGGTATTGACTGCATATATACTAAACCTCACAAGATTTTCCTGATTTGTCTTCCCCACAATATTGTGCTAGCCAATCATGCAGTCTTCCAGATCCTTCTAAAGTCCCCTAGAAGTTTAAAAATGTTCTGAAGGATTTTATATGAGAAACCCAATCTAATTCTCTGGAGGCCCATTGCACTTACACTCTCCCACACATCCTGGTACACTTTTTTTTTTTTTAAGTTTATTTATTTATTTTGAGAGAGAGCAAGTGGGGGAGGGGCAGAGAGAGACAGAGAAGGAGAGAGAGAATCCCAAGCAGGCTCTGTGCTGTCAACACAGAGCCAGACATAGGGCTCCATCCCAAGGACTTGTGAGATCATGACATGAGCCAAAACCAAGAATCGGACGCTTAACCGACTGAGCCATTCAGGTGCTCCACATCCTGATACATCTTAAAAATTTTCCAGAAACACTGAAAATTCAAGGAAAGAACTCAATGGAAGGGGCATCTGGGTGGCTCAGTCAGTTAAGCATCTGGCTCTTGGTTTGGGCTCCGGTTGTGATCTTACAGTTTTGTGGGTTTGAGCCCCAAGTTGGGCTCTGTGCTGACAGTGCGGAGCCTGCTTGGGATTCTCTCTCTCCCTCTCTCTGTCCCTCCTCCACTTGCTTGCTGTCAAATAAATAAGCTTAAAGAGACAATTAAATGTCGAATCATTTTTACCTAAAAAAAGATAACTTTTGTATCTCTTAAATAATTATAAACAAATAATTTCAAGCCGTGAAACAGATTACTCTCCAAATTAAGACACACTTTTAGTTGACCTAAATAAGTCATAAAACTCTTAAGAAGGGGTGGTTCCAGTAACTTATTAGCAATAAAAATAAATAATAATAAAAATCGAACATTTTGTGTTAGAGTGGAAAACTGCTCAACATCTCTGACGTTTCCATAATTCTCTTCTCCCTGCTATGGAAAGTCACAGAACATATTGCTATCCTAAAGTAGCGGAGGTTCAGGCCAATTTATAGTAAAATTCAAGAAACTACTCATACTCTTTAGTTCTGCTGACATTCTGTTCGATAAATACCAATTCCCTAAATAGTTAGGGAAAGACTATTACGTGAAATGTACCATCTTCAGGGTTGTTGAGTATATGTTGGGTATGGATAAGAAAAATTTGTAGTGGGAGGAGCTATATAAACTATTTAGCTTACTTTTCTCTTTTTATAGTTGAGAAAAATCAAAGGAGACACAGACCATCAGAAGCTGGGTCTGAGCAATGAGGTCTTAAGCTTACTTCTCAACAAAAATGCATTTTAGAAATCAGGGTACCCATTTTGCTGTCTTTAATTAGACAAAGTAAAGAATAAAGATGAAGGAGAAGCTGAGAAGGAAAGTTTGATTTTGACTCTATCCAGAGAAAAGGATGAGCCTCAATCTGTGGAAGTCTTTTTGTTGTTGTTGTTATTTTTTAAGATTTTTAAAAATTTATTTATTTTGAGATATAATGTATAAGTTGGGGAGGTGCAGAGAGAGAGAGACAGAGACAGAGACAGAGACAGAGACAGAGACAGAGACAGAGAAAGACAGAATCCCAGGTAGGCTCCACATTGTCAGGGCAGAGCCCGATGTGGGACTCAAATTCACAAATTCATGAGTTCATGACCTGAGAGGAAGTTGGATGCTTAACCACCTGAGCCACCCAGGTGTCCCTCAATCTAGGGAAGTTAATGAAACAAATTAGCAGCACCTGATGAACTGGAGACGGGGAATGTGGGCCCAACAGATTTTACGTTTTATAAAGAAGGAAAAAAAATGGAATAAGGAAGGTGAATTCAAATGGAAAAACTGATCTGTTTTTACTATTGTTATAAAAAATGGACATAAACGCAAACTGAAATGAAAATATGAAAAAGTCTGGATTCCAGGTTCAGTTAGGAACCTTCATGAGCTGTGCCGTACTGGCAAGCTACTCTACCTTTCTGGGTTAGGACTTCCTCAATTATTCAGGGAGGTGTTTGGCTAGGTGTTTATAAATCTTAAATCTAGTACAAAATCCCCAGAATTCCATGGAAAGACTTTTGTCCCCAAATAAGGAAAACCTGCCTTATGAAGCTGTCCAAAAATGACATGTACATCATTATGAAATAGTGAATTATATGTTGGAGTTTTTATAATAGCGACCAATTAATTATTCCCCAAATCTCCTTGAATGCTGATCCCTGCTATGGACTGAATACTTTGCCCCCCTCCCCCCAACTCCTGCCAATTTGATAGATTGAAGCCTGGTTCCTCAGTGTGATGGTATTTGGAGGTAGGACATTAGGGAGGTAATTAGGTCACGAGGGTGGAACCTTCATGATTGGGATTAGTGCCCTTATAAGAAGACATACAAGAGAGGGGTGCCTGGGTGGCTCAGTCGGTTAAACGTCCCACTTTGGCTCAGGTCATGATTTCATGGTTGTGGGATCTAGCCCCACATCGGGCTCTGTGCTGACCCTGCTTGGGATTCTCTCTCTCTCTCTCTCTCTCTCTCTCTCTCCCTCTCTCTCTCTCTCTGCCCCTCCCATGCTCACACTTTCTCTATCTCTCAAAACAAATAAATAAACTCTAAAAAGTAAAATAAAATAAAGTAAAATAAAATAAGATAAAATAAAATAAAATAAAATAAAATAAAATAAAATAAAAAGACATACAAGAGAGATCGTCTCTCTTCCGGCCATGTGAGGGAGGATACAGCAAGAAAGCAGCAATCTGCAAACCACGAGGAAACTCTCACTAGGAACCGAATCAGCTGGCCCTTTGATTTGGACTCAGCCTCTACGACTGTGAGAAAGAAATTTCTCTTGCTTAAGCCTCCCAGTCTGTGGCATTTTGTTATAGCAGCCAGAGCTGACAAAGACAGTCCCAAAACCTAAGTCACACACTGGCAGCTGCACTGGTCCCATAAAGCTAAAACCGGGGGTGTGTAGGGGAAGCCCAGGTGTCGAAACTGGGGAGCAGAGAAAAGCAGGCGGGGCCAACTGCTATGGACATGAAGCACGAGATGATGAGATTTTTTTTTTAGAAAGATTTCTTTGGCAGCAGTGTGGAGGGCCGGGAAGATTCCAGAAATTGCAAGAAGACTGGCTGTGGTCGTTCAGAGATGACGAGGTGGAGAGGAGACAACAAATGAAGAATGTATTTACGAGGCACAGTCAACCTGACTTAGGAGTGGAAGGAATTCAGAGATATTCTACCCAATACCTTTATTTTGTGGATGAGGAAATTGAGGTCTAGACAGACTGATTTACTTGTTTAAGAATCTAAAATTTAGTCGTGGCAGACCTAAAATCAAAGTTTCAGTCTCCGATCTCTAGCACTCCCTCCCCCAAACACAGTAGAGTTGTTCATTTTTTCAGGGAAAGGAGGAATTTTATCCTCTTTAGCATTAGTTTTCCTCGCTATTAAACGTATCTGTACAGAATAAGTATTTTGTCATTGATTCATTCATCCATGTTTCTACTCACTACATGGTCAACTAGCTGGTGAATTCCATTAGGTTGATTTAAAAAAATTTTTTTAATGTTTATTTTTTGAGAGAGAGAGAGAGAAAGAGCATGAGTGGGGGAGGGGCAAAGAGAGAGGGAGACACAGACTTTGAGCTGTCAGCACAGAGCCTGATGTGGGGCTCGAACTCACGAACTGGGAGATCATGACCTGAGCTGAAGTCAGACGCTTAATCGACTGAGCCACCCAGGTGTCCCCAGGTTGACTTTTTTTTTAAATACACAGTTTAAGGGGTACCTGGGTGGCTCAGTCAGTTAAGCATCTGACTCCTGATTGTAGCTTAGGTCATGATCTCACAGTTCCTGAAATCAAGCTCCATGTCAATCCCATGTTTGGGATTCTCTCTGTCTCCCTCTCTCTCTCTGCCCCTCCCCTGCTTGCACGCATGCCCCCTCTTTATCAAAATAAATAAATAAACACTTTTTTAAATACACAGTTTATTGGGGCGCCTGGGTGGCTCAGTCGGTTAGGCATCCGACTTCAGCTCAGGTCATGATCTCACAGTCTGTGAGTTTGAGGCCCGCGTCAGGCTCTGTGCTATCAGTTCAGAGCCTGGAACCTGCTTTGGATTCTGTGTCTCCCTCTGTCTCTCTCTGCCCCTCCCCCACTCATGCTCTGTCTCTATCAAAAAATGAGTAAACGTTAAAAAAAATTTTTTTTAAATACCCAGTTTACAAAACCATAGTATAACAAAAAGTAAGTGGTTATTGCTCAGTTTTTCATAAAAAAGTCAACACTACTGTCAGTAATTGAAATTTATCATTAAAAACTAATTACCTCAACCCCTTAATACAAAATATGTTCTCTCAATTGTAGAAGAGTCTTTTACGGTGCACCTAGGTGGCTCACTTGGTTGAGCATCCAACTCTTGATTTTGGCTCAGGTCGTGATCCCAGGGTCGTGGGATCGAGCCCCACATTGGATTCTGTGCAGAGCATGGAGCCTGCTTAAGGATTCTCTCTCTCCCTCCCTCTCTCCCTCCCTTCGTCCCTCCTTCCCTCTTTCCTTTTCCCCCACTCATGTGGTCTCTCTCAAATTAAAAAAAAAAATGAAATGCATCTTTTGGTGCATATTTTATTTGAATACTTAAAAAATGTAAAAAATAATACACACAAATTTATTTTGAGGCTTAAAACATTCTTTCATCCTACCACTTACTTATTTGTAAACAGAGTACAGAAAGTACTTGGTTTGATATCCCCTCTTACAGCGATGGTGTCTTTGTAGCCAGTTTACATGACATTTGGAAAAGTGAAGGGACAGAAAGGCTAGAGTGGAAGTGCATAAGGCTCGCTGACATCCAGAGCTGTGCCACTAGTCACACGTGGCAACTGAGCACTTGACAGGTGGCCAGTCCACAATGAAATGTGCTATATGAGCACACATATGCTGGATTCTGAAGATTTAGTTGGAAGAACAGAATGTGAGAGATCTCACGGATGGTTTCATATTCAATACAAATTGAAATAACATTTTAGACTTGCTGAGTTAAGTAAAACATAATGATTTCACCTGTTTCCTTTCCCTTTTTTAATGTGTATGCTAGAAAATTTTACATTAAATATGTGGCTATTTCTGTATCGGACTGTGCTAATCTAGACATTTTGCAACATCGTTTGAGGCGGTAAGGCATTCATAAATAACAGCACAGCTGCCAGGTACATGGTATAAGAGGCTGGGGAGATATATTATGTCTAGACTAGTCAAGAGTCAGGCACCAAACCCCCAAAGCCTAAGGAAAAAAAAAGTCCCAATAAAGTCCTGGCTTCCATCTCAAATCCTAGAATGAAAACCAGCCCCTGAGGATTTGATCCAAGAGGATCTTCTAAGGATAGGAGTTTCTCAACTAATTTCCAATCTTCAAACCCTGCAAGTTCATAAGTTGAAGTATTATTTTCCTAACACAAAGGGATCCAGGTTATGTCTAACGAGGGCTCCCTTAAGCCAGAAACTCTTGCTTCTCAGGATAGAGTCTCATACAAAGTTTTGAGCTGCTTCCAAAAATGTGCAGAATGCCCCAAGGCTCCGTGCACGAGGAGCTCTCCTTGGTACTGACACCTCTGCTTTTGGTTGATCTCCGTCTTGGCTCTCTGCGCCTGCAAGCTGAACCCCTCTGCCCTGGCCCTGCCTATTTGCTCTGCCCGAACATGCCCAAACCCATACATACATATCCTGTTCATATCTCAATCATCCCCTCGCCATGTTCTATGAGGGTATGTTTCTTTCTTTATGCATTCATCTATCCCACTGGAATGAGCTCCTTGCGGCTAGCAATAACATTCTGTACCCATCTTTGTACACCAAGTACGTCACTCAATAAATGAATAAATGCCTAGCTAATAGTTGCAATTGTGCTACTTTATGATCTGCTATATCTCCTCTGCTGGGCTGCACCAAGTATAGGTTAGGCTTTAAAAAAAAAAAGACTTGAAGTGTAATTTTGTTGTTGTTGCAAGCAGAGATGGTGTGTGTGTGTGTGTGTGTGTGTGTGTGTGTGTGTGTGTGTGTAGGAGATACAGTGGAAAATTCCAGGGGAGAGGAAGAGAAAGAGCAGAATCAGAGCATGACAAGCTGAGGCTGAGGGTTGGGGGGGGGGGGCAGCGGGGGGAGGTAGGACATAAGCCTTATCTAGCAACTAAGGAGATTGTTATTCTTAGGCAAGGAATAGGAGCCTCAGAAAGACTTCATTTAGGGGACTGATAGGATAAAAAGAGTATTTTAGGGAACAGTGTGCTGTGGGGGAGAGGATCAAAGGCAAAACCAGCAATTAAGAAGCTACTGGGGTAATTAGTAAGTGAGGGGGAAGGGTGTGGGCTCGATTTTGTAGGAAGAGTTTCCAGAAGTTTAGAACTGGGAAGGGAAGTGGGTGAACTATCTCATGCAAGGGATGTACTGGCAAAAGAGCATTTGGGGAAGTTCTGCTATATGATGGGCAAAAAAATTCCCATGCACAAAAACCTAAGTACGATATATGTTATTCTTCAGAAATTTCACAATTGGACACATGAATAATAATTCAGTGTTATTCTCTGGTCTAGAGACTGGCCAAGGAGAGCACTGGCCCGCCAGGTTTCAGGTTGGCTGCATTTTATTTTTATTACTGCTCTGAGCCTCAGCTCTTTCAACTATTTTCACAGTTAAGTCACTATCCTTGTTACTGCTCTTTAAGTGTGTACATAATTATTAACTCTTAGATCTTGTCCTTAGTCAATGATCCGACCTATTTTTATATCTTGTTCACTATATGTTTCATCCTTTAATTATTAATGGTTGGATACCACTTTTGCATAAGCAGTGATACTCCCCTGTATCTTAAGAACATTTCTTACAACCGTACATCTATTTCTCTGCTCTAAGCCAAAATAGTCTCTCACCTGGATTGTTAGGACAGCCTCCTAACCCACCAACTGTTCCTATTCTTGCTCGCAGTGATTGTTTAAAACAAAACCAGATTAGGGGCACCTGGCTGGCTCATCAGTCAGTTAAGCGTCTGACTTTGGCTCAGGTCATGAACTCGCAGTTTGTGAGTTTGAGCCCCGCGTTGGGCTCTGTGCTGACAGCTCAGAGCTTGGAGCCTGCTTCACATTCTGTGTCTCCCCCTCTCTCTGTTCATCCCCTGCTCTCTCTCTTGCTCTCTCTCTCTCTCTCTCAAAAATAAAGATTTAAAAAGTTATAAAACAAAACTAGGTTACACATACTGCTCAAGACCTTCTAATAGCCTCTCACCATATTCAAAATAAAATCCGAATTTCTTGCAATCGCTACAAGGTTCTACATGATCGGACCCCCTGTCTACCCGACCAAAGGCACTGCCACCATGTACACCCTGCTGTTGACTATGCTTCACCCATAATGTCTCCTTTAACTCCCTGGACCTAACAAACTCTCTGCCCATTTCAAGGCCCTTCCACCAGCCAGCCCCTCCACTGGAGACCCTTCCCTCCGGTCTATCCATGCTTCAATTCTCAATATTCAGGTTTCTGCTCAAATGTCACTTTCTCAAATACCCACATCTCCCACCTCCTACCATACTCTAAAATTCCCTTTCTCCCCCCATCCCCACACCTTTCCTCCACTTTACTGGCTTCATGATATTTACTATAATCTAAACTTCCTGTTTAACAATCCTGAGATGCTCATTGTAACAGACATTGCTGGTGTCCCTCCAGTATCCCCGTGGTACTCATCCCTCCATGGCTTCCTGGTGTCAGGATCTGCCACTCTCCACCTAAAGGGTTGCCTTGGAGTGCTCACGGTGGGGTGCTGCCCCAGTGTGGGGCTGGCCTGAAAAACTGGGATTTGACACACTGGCTGAGTTGACACCTCGACCAATGACCAACAGGAGTTGATAGATCAACGTCCCAGCCTCTTTACCCCTTGGGTGGGATGATGATGAGATATATTCTAAACAATCTTCCAAAGTTCACAATGGGACTGAGTTCCAGTTGCCCACAGTGGTTGCCTGCTCATTATTACACCCTGATTGGCTTTCTCTCTCCTCTGTCTTACACACCTACTCCCCTGTGTGTGCTTCCTGGGACCAACTCCCCAATAAACTGCTTGCACTCAAATCCTCATCTCAGAGTCCTCTTTGGAGGTAACCCAGCTTATGTTGGGTTTTTTCTTTTTCTTTTCCTTTCTTCTTCTTTTCCTCCTCCTCCCCCTTCTCTTTCTCTCTTTTGAAATTTAAATATTTTTACTACCTTTTGAAATTAATCTCTATTCCTAAAGTGGGCTTGAACTCATGACCCCGAGATCAAGGGTAAGATGCTTTACTGACTGAACCAGCCAGGAGCCCCTCTCTCTTTTACAATTTAAAATCACTGAGGGGCATGTGGTTGGCTCAGTCGATTAAGCGCCCGACTTCGGCTCAGATCATGATCTCACCGTTTGTGGGTTTGAGTCCCGTGTCAGGCTTTATGCTGACAGCTCAGTCTGGAGCCTGCTTCGGATTCTCTGTCTCCCTCTCTCTCTCTCTGCCCCTCCCCCGTGTGCACTCTGTCTGTCTCTCTCTCAAAAATAAATAAACATTAAAAAAAATTAAAATCGTTGAAGGTAGAAAACCACCTTTCAGTACATGGTGTATCATAGTTCAGGTAGCATGTTTCTTTCCATGGGGTTATGTAAAATAGATTATTTGTCAGTTACTTGTTGACTGGGACCCCCAACGGAATATATGCTACCTGCGAAGCTTGTCTGTTTTGTTTTTTATTGTCTGCTATATTCCTGGTATACTGAACAGTGCCTAGCGCAGAACTGATGCTTTATTAAAATACTCGATCAAGGGTGGCTGGCGTTGAGGTGGTATCGCCTCCCTTCAAGAGCCACAGCTGACTACTCAGGGAGATGAGACATCAAGCTCTCCTATGGAGCCGACCAGCTTCATCACTGGACTGTGGAGGACCCAAAGGGAGCACTGTTCGGTTCAAGGAGCAGCAGCATTATTGGACTGACTAGATTAAGAGCCGTCTCTACCGACTACAGATTTGTAAACCGACTTTAGGAATGGGGTACGTAAGACCTCCTATTTGTTTCGCTTCAGTTTGTGACAACTCAGAAGGAGAGGTGAGCCTGTGGAGGCAGACGCTAGACTTACTGCTAACGTGACAGGCTCAAACAATCAACAAAGATTTACAGAGATGCAACCAATTGTGCCTCAAGACTGCAGACCGGTTCTTTTTGGAAGAAGATGGAATATAAGTTTAACAAACAAAACCATTGGTCTTTTTGTATTTCCTGTGCAAACACCGCAGTGCAATTATGTGAATGGCACAAACCCATTAGTCATCCATAGTGAGGCCTCCAAAAGACAATGTCACATAAAGCAGAGACAGCTGGGCCATCTCCCCGAGAGTGCCTCGGGGCCTGAGGGACCCCTCTCAAAGCAGAGATTAAAAGACCACTCCCTCCCTGACTGGGGAGTTGTTAGTGCTTGAGTAGCACTAAAAATAAGGCCACCACTATAAGGATTATTATTATGATGATTTGTCAGAATGGTCTGTCCTCCAAGAATTGGTTTCAAACTACTTTTTTTCTACCCAGGTCCTCAAAAGCTTGCAAAGTTAGGCTGTCAAAGAGTCAAAACTGTGCATTTTGCTCCCTTGGAATACAAGATGTTGCGTCCCATTATCAAATCCCTGGAGCTCACCGGTCCATTAAAATAATGAGAATTGTAATGTTTCCCCTGCAATATTAAGAGCATCTTAATTACTTAATCTCCAGTGAGTAGCATACATATAAATTTTCTGCATAATCCAATCAAAGAGCTACTGAACAGTGCTCTGTGTTAAAGCCAAAGAGAATTTTCCTTCAAAGGTGACACTTGTTCGGCCAACATCAGACCCACTGAAAGAAAGCAAATGCGGACTGTCACTCTTGCCTGCATGTCAGAAAGGCTGTTCTGCCTGTGTTATATGTTTCCACATATGTGGTTCTATGGAGGAAAGGTTCTATGTTTCCACATATGTGGTTCTATGTTGGTATTTAAAAAAAACCACTTATAGGAATAATTTTATATTATCTTGTAAAAATTTTACTGATGATATTTTACTTGACAGGCACAAAAAATAAATTTATGGACAATGCTTATGTCAATGGTAATTAATGAGATGTATGTGTTTACACACATACACTTTCTTTCAGTAAGCACTGTATTTTAAAATATTCCATATTTTTATAATAAGAAAGTGTCATTGAAAATAAAGAGAGAAAACTGATTTGTCAACAATATTGCTTCACTTACATGTTGTATTTGTTTTGAACTAAAACAGATTTTACCTTTCGTTCCCTTTATGCAAATTTATACATATTCTGGCTCACCAAAAGAGAAGAAAACAGTAAGGCTCAGAATATATTGCAAAAATCGAGAATAACTGGTGGCTGACTTTTATTGACAATCAACTCATATTCCCCCTTGGGGCAAAAAATCTGTTCCTCCCCTAAACATTCGGATTTTAGTGAAGAGTACAACCCAGTTGTTCAAACAAAAAGACTAGGAGTCATCCTGGATTGTTCTTTTCCCACACCTGTTTCTCTCTAGTAGCCACACACAGCGATACAATGCAAGCTTTAAGAAAAACTCCTAATATTCACCCACGCATCTAATCCATCAGCAAATCCCACTGATTATGCTTCCAAACTATACGCCAAACTCACCCATTTCTTCCCAGTCTGCTGTTAGCACCTTAGTCCAAAGCACGGCTGTGCCGCCAGGATATAACACTGGGGCCCCCCTACAGTCTGTTCTCCACACAGCGCCAGGTAATCTCTTTAAAATATAAACCATGTTGGGGAGCCTGGGTGGCTCAGTCGGTTGAGTGGCCGACTTCGGCTCAGGTCATGATCTCGCGGTCCGTGAGTTCAAGCCCCGTGTCAGGCTCTGTGCTGACGGCTCAGAGCCTGGAGCTTATTTCAGATTCTGTGTCTCCCTCTCTCTGACCCTCCCCTGTTCATGCTCTGTCTCTCCCTGTCTCAAAAATAAATAAAAATGTTAACAAAAATTTTAAAAAATATATATAAACCATGTCATGTCACTCCTATCTGGAAATCCTTCACTGATTTCCCAGTTTCCTCTCTATGATTGATTATCTGTCCCTCCCAGTGTATCTGTCCTACACTTCTTGAAAACAAGCACCTCTTCTGTCTTATTTCCTATTACATCCTCAGCTCCTGCAACACGTGGCAGGTGTGTTACAATTATTTGCTGGATGAATGAATGAATGAATGAGTTCTCCACCATGTGCTAGGCACTTTACATGCACTTTACTTGCTTTTTTTTTTTTTTTTTTTTGAGAGAGAGAGAGAGCATGGGTGCATATGAGCAGGAGAGGGGCAGAGAGAGGATCCGAAGCGGGGTCTGAGCTGACGGCAGAGAGCCCTATGTGGGGCTCAAACTCAGGAACCATGAGATCATGACCAGAGCTGCAGTCAGATGCCCAAGTGACTGAGCCACCCAGGCGCCCCCATGCATTGTTGCTTTCAATCACCAACAACTACATGAGGTAGCGGCTGTTACGATTGCCATTGTACAGAGGAACACAGGGTTCCCAAACTAGTAAGTGGCAGAGCTGTGAAAATCCAGTAAGCATAAATACTTCACGTAACTCCATTTCCAACGGTGGTGTCAGATTGCTCATTTGGTATTTCCAGGTTTCCGTTTCCTGAGGGAAAAGTATTACGTACAGGCCCTTCCCAGCATTTTATATAAAGCAGAGACTCCTTGAAACTAAATCACAGATTCATGAATTCGCAAGTCACTCTGGACAGCTTTCAAAGTTCGTCTCCCAATTCTACTAGATATTGCTAAATGAAATCTCCAACACTGCATAAAAATGTATAATACATGCATAAACTGTAAAATGCATAAAAATGTATAATGCTTAAAATGTGTAAGTATAAAATAGGTTTCCAAAGAATATATAAGTGGTTTGACATTAGAATATATATTAGGGACGACTGGATGGCTCAGTCGTTTGAGTGTCCAACTCTTGATATCAGCTCAGGTCATGATGAGATCAAGCCCGGCGCAGGGCTCCGTGTTGGGCATGGAGACTGCTTAATTCTCTTTCTCCCTCTCCCTCTGCCCCTCCCCCCTCCCCCCCTGCTCGCACACTTTCTCTCTAAAATATTAATAAATAAAATAATTTAAAGTAATAAAATAAAAAGTGTAAATTAAAATAATCTGATACCACATACAAGATACCTAAGAACAAATATGACAAAAGATGTGCAAAATTGTTGGGTATAAAATTATAAAACTTCATTTAAGAATTTTTAAGAACCCTGCTCATTAAAAGAAAGCCTCATTGTGATAAAAATATCAACTACTTCCACATTAATCTATAAATTCAGCAAAATTCCAAAGTCTCATGCAACTCATCCATGAACTTTGAAAAGCTAATTCTTTTTATTTACATTTTTTAATGCTTATTTATTTTTGAGAGGAAGAGACAGACAGAATGCCAGCAGGAGAGGGGCAGAGAGAGGGAGGCACAGAATTGAAAGTAGGCTCCAGGCTCCGAGCTGTCAGCACAGAGCCCGACGTAAGGCTCGAACTCACGGAGCGCGAGACCATGACCTGAGCTGAAGTCGGATGCTTAACTGACTAAGCCACCCAGGCGCCCCGACAAGCTAATTCTAAAATGCTTATTGAAGAGCAAAGGGACAGTGCATTTCTAAATGTACAAATAGTAAAGGTAACGATAAGATCCAGAAGAATAGATACAAGATTGATAGCAGCTGTCTTCTCTGGAGAGGAGCATAAGTTTAGAGGATGAGGGCAACAGAGGTGAAGAACTTTTATATCTCAGCTGTACGGTTACGGATGAAATATTTTTTAAATAACGGGAACACATTTACATATTGCCCAAGCAATATTTAAAATAAAGGGTGATGAAAAATGCATGTGTGATTTATAAAGTAATCGGCTAGAAGCCCAGACGTGGACAGGAACAATGATGTATATACTTCCTTTCTGTGGATGGCACAGCCGCCAAATGTTATGTGGCTGTGTGGTCTGACAATCTGTTTAACCAGGAACTGCAAAAAGAGTGATTATTTTTTAAAAGTGATTCTTACAGCCTGTCAAAATATAATGATACTGACCAAAGAGGAGCCAGAGGGCTTGGCTCAGATTAGTTTATAAATCATGTGCACCACATGATGAGGTCTGTGGAGGCTGACTGTTCCCCGGTCAGGAAAGGACCTGGGTCTGGGGGAAGCGCCTGCAAAGCTCAGGCCTGTAATGCAGGCATCACTACTTTGCTGAGTCATCACTCTGGCCGGGCAGTGAGGGCAGAAAAACAGGGAGGAAAAAGTCTCAGTTGGGAGCTTCACTTTGCAAACAACATTGTAAGTGCAATACGAATACTTCCCCAGGCTTTGGGTCTTTTGTCTTTTTTTAAAAGCTCTTCCAAGATTTTCTTTGTTCTGAAGTCCTTTCACGATGGAATAGTACTGAAAAGTTTCCTTTCGTTAAGTGGGACCAAACATTTTGGAAAAATCAAACTCTTTTCATTGGCTTTAGAATGTACATAATATGGTGGGGCGCCCGGGTGGTTCAGTGGGTTGGGTGTCCGACTTCAGCTCAGGTCATGATCTCACAGCTTGTGAGTTCGAGCCCCGCATCGGGCTCTGTGTTGACAACTCAGAGCCTGGAGCCTGCTTCAGATTCTGTGTCTCCCTCTCTCTCTGCCCCTCCCCCGCTCATGCTCTGTCTCTCTCCTTCAAAAATAAACATTAAAAAAACTTTTTTAAATAAAAAAAAGAATGTATATAATATTGTATATGAATGAGGCTAAAATAGTATTCTTTTGGTTAGTAAGGTCTTCACCCATTTAAAAAAGTATGTATGGAAAAGAAGATTAGAGAAAGCCCTATCATCCATAAAAACTGGCTTGTCCTGACAGACTGTGTATAAAATCTCAGGAAATAATTTTATGAGTGGAATCTAAATAGGACGATGATGAAAATCACAAATACTCTTTTTCCCCTCACCAAATGTTCTTTGGCTATACTTTCTTTTTCAGGGTTTAAACACTTCCTGCCACCTTCTGGATATTCTTCTATTCTAATTTTTAAAAAGGGTATGGGGGAGATGTTAGCTTTAGCAGGTACGTTTCATAGGGCGGTTTTGCCGATGTCAGGTGATGTCAAGTTCGCATTCACGTAGATTCTAGTGACCCTGATGCACCAGCCTCTCCTGAAAGCCCACATCTCTTGAGCTTGAGCCAGGGTTTCACGTCCAAAGACTGCATGATGGCCAGATCTCTGCTTGCTTCAGCTTCAGTGTGCTCCCTGAACCTAGTAAGTCACTCCCTCCCGTCAAGGGAAGTTTGTTTACCCTATTAGCAAAACCAACTGAGTACTGCCTCTGGGCACATCAATGTGCCAGATGCCTTGGTTGGGAATTACTGCCTGAGGACAAAGTCTGAGGGCATTGCCAAGATGAGGACATCATAAAACCCCCAGGAGTTGGGGGATTATAATGGGGGAAATGACTTAATAGATTGCACAGAAACCTTTAAGAATCATTCCAGGGGCTGTCATGTTTTTCAGATTTGCATAGATATGTTATAAGCTCAAGACTTGGCTGACGGCCACCAAAATTTTATTGAGTTCCTGTCACATTTCATCTCGTTCATTATACCTTAGAAGTGAGACATGGGGAGATTTTTAAAGCTGCTTAGATGGCTACCCCACCCCAATATTCCCCACTGTCCCATACCTTCCAATGAATCCATGCATCCATCCATTTAATAAATGCTTATCTAGGTCTTAGGGTGATAGAAATGAAGTAAATTGAAGTCTTGCCTTCAGTGGGATTTACATGCTGAAGTGGGAATAGGATGTTCGTAAACAGTGCAAGGTAGACCGTAAACACTCTACAGACATAGCAATAGAAATACTACAATAAAACCAGGGAAAAGTCAAGAGTGCCATAAGAGAGACACAAAATGTAACCAGGATGGGTGTTTAGAGAAGGGGAATGGCTTCTGATATGGAATTTCAGGGAAGATCATTTTGACACGTGGTGATTGGCAGTCGGTGACTGGAGGATGTTCTTGACTGAGGGAAAAGTGATAACAAAGAATTGGGAAGACACGGTGCATGTGAAGAAGAGAGAGAGAATATTCTGTTTTGCTGGATCATCGGGCATGGAGGGGAAATGCCAAGAGATATTTGGTAAGTTATATAGATGTCAGATTTTCAAAGTCCCCAAAGACAAGTTAAAGAGTTTGAGCTGAAGGCAATAGGGAGGCACCAAAAGTTATTTTTTACTATAAAAAAGATGAAGTATGATCCTACACACGAAATGCACAGATCATCAGTATCCAGTTGAATGAGCTGTGGCAAACATCTCATCCATATTAACAAATGGCCCAATCAACATAGAACACTTCCATTACCCTAGAAAATTTCTGCTTGTCTCATTCAAGTTGGAATCCAGCAGCAAACAATGTTCTGGAGTTTATTCCTAGATATCGGTGTTCTTGGACTTTATAAAATACCGTCCTACAACAGGTACTTTTTCATGTCTGGCTTCTTGCACTCGATATCATCTTTCTGAGATTCATCCATGTTCCCAAATGTTTGTAGGCAGGAAAAATAATATGACAACTATGCTCTGGACAATTAATCTGTCCCTAATGTATGGAAGTTTCTGAAGATGGGAAAGTAATTTCAGCAGCATATTTCCAATAAATGGGATCTGTAAATATATACAAAGGGATTTGATTCAAATGATATTGGAGTAGGTAGAGGGTTAAGAACTTGCCAATTAACTGAAGAAGGAGAGGGAAAAAGACAAACATCACTAAAAACATATCCTCCCCAGGTGAACTCTCTGCAAGGTCTAAGTTTAATCAAGCTGATATGTCCAACAAGATTAACAGCTAGCTGACGGGTCCTGAGAAAGGGGCCGTGGTAAGTGACTGTGGAAGAAAGGGAAGGGGCAAATACAAATTAGCATTACATAGAAGGACAAAAAGGAAGACAAGAAATAAAAGATAAATTTCAAAGGTTAAAATATTTCTAAGGCTAAAATTCACATGGAAATGCAAGGGACCCACAATAGTCAAGACAATCCTGAAAAAGGAGAACAAAGCGGAAGGAGCCATACTTCTCGATTTCAAAAGTTACTACCAAACTACAATAATCAAGATAATGTGGATACTGGCATGAAGATGGATACATAGATCAATGAAACAGAATTGAGGGTTGAGAAATAAACCCTCATGCTTAACTGATTTTTGACAATGGCACCAGAACAATTCAGTGGGGAAACAAGAGTCCTTTCACAAGTGGTGCTGGGAAAAGTAGATATCTACACCACAAAAGAAGCAATTTGAACCCCTACCTCAAACCATATGCTGGGATAAGTGGATATCTACACTGCAAAAGAATGAATTTGAACCCCTACATCAAACCATATATAAAAATTAACTCATAATGGATAATAGGCCTGAATGTAAAAGCTAAAACTATAAAGCTATTAAAAGAAAATATGGACAAAGTAGTTTTTTAGATACACACCAAAACCACATATGACAAAAAAATTTTTTAATTGGAATTGGAGTAAAAACATGTGTGTTTCAAAGAACACAATCAAGGGGCACCTGTGTGGCTCAGTCGGTTGAGTGTCCAACTTTGGCTCAGGTCTTGATCTTTGTGCAGCGAAGCCCCGCATTGGGCTCACCGCTGTCAGCGCAGAGCCTGCTTCAGATCCTCTGTCCCCTTCTCTCTCTGCTCCTCCCCTACTTATGTTCTCTTTCTCTCAAAAATAAATTAAAAAAAGAAATTTTGATTTAAAAAGTAAGTTAAACAAAGGACACAATCAAGAAAGTAAAAAGACAACTCACAGGATAGGAGAAAATATTTGTCATATCTAATAAGAGGTCTTCTATCCAGAATATATAAACAACTCTTCAAACTCAACAACAAAAAGACAAATAGCCCAATTTAAAAATGGGCAAAAAAATCTGACCAGACACCACACCAATGAAAATATACAGATAGGAAGCAGACACGTGAAAAGACACTCCACATCACTTGCTATTAGAGAACTGTGAAATAAAACTACAGTGAGATGCCAAATACACCAAGAGGGGGACTAAACTCCAAAAGGTTGACAATACTAAAGCTGACAAGGAGGGAGAGCAACAGAAACTTGCACCCAAAACTAGTGGGGATGCAAAATGGTAAATAAAGCCACTTTAAAAAACAGTTTGGCCAATTTTCACCAAGTAAAGCACAGTCTTCCCGCACAATGCAGCAACATGCTCCTGGGTATTCATCTGATTGAGTTGAAAACTTATGTCAACATAAAAACCTGCATACAAATGTTGATGGCAGCTTTACCCATAATCACTAAACACTCGAAGCAACCCATATGAACGGATAAGCGAATTCTACGTAACGGAATATTATTCAATGACAAAAAGAGATGAACTTATGAACAGAGAAGCAAATTCTGCATAATGGAATATTATTCAACGACAAAAAGCGATGAACTATTAAGCCACAAAAAGATACAGATGGATCTTAAATGCATAGTGCCAAGTGGAAGAAGCCACTCAGAAGAAACTACATATATATTCTGATTATATGACAGTCTCTAAAGGCAAAACTAGAGAGGCAATAAAGAGATCAGTGAAGGCCAGGGGTTTGGGAAGAAGAGAGAAAGGGCTGAATTAGTAAAGCACAGGAAATTCTTCAGGGGCAATAATACTGTTCCATGTGATACTGTGGAGAGGATGTATAACATTATGCATTTGTCAAAACCCACTGAACTTTACCAAGAGTGAACCTTAATGTAGAAAAATTAAAAAAAAAAACACATTTTTGAGGCCAGGGGAATCCCAGGATGAAATGCACACTCTGACAGCTGCTGTTACAAACGTTGTCAACCAACCTCACTGAAGCGGGAGGAGAAAAAAGGTCTGAAGTCACTTCGGAAGTGAGTAGAATCTGCACAAGTAAAGGCATCGGAAACGGAATGTAAGTACTACCCTGTTGACAGATACATCCCAAAGGAATAGGGGTTAGAAATTCTGATACTTCTACACATTGTACACTGGAATTGGACGGTTGATTAAATGGACGGTGGATGACGGGAGCCAGGTCTCTCACTGTTGGGGTGAGTTTATGGACGAGCAGGGGAAGAGACTAGAATGAGCCACGTGGCACTGGATTAGAGCGAAAGACGTCAGTATGAACTCACGTTTGGCTTACTGTGGATACAGGTGGTTACACACAGGAACATTTACAGATGTGTAGATCACACAGCTTCCTATGCTCCTGTGTATTGCTTTGCTCTGTCACCTGAGAAGAATTAGAAGCAAGGCCACCCCTCGTGGCAGTGAGCACACCTGATGACCAGATCTTGTTTCTAATACCATCTTCTAATAAAAGGAACCAGAACTCCTGGAGAAATGGCTGATTCTAGGACAGGGACAGGAAATACAAAAGGTGAGCCTGGAGGACCTAATGGTGCCCCAAAGTAAGGAAGTCTTAAAAGAACCCGTCATGGGAGAGGTATGAAAGGGGCACAGGAACCAACTGAAAGAGCTCCCAATAGCTAAATGTGGAACGATCAGAGAGATAACATAAATAAAGTAGTGCTGGATTATAACCTAAAGCGTGAGATAAATATCCATGAGTGCACACGGATAGAAATAAGTGAGTAAATCAGAACATGAATAGAAAGGCACAACTCTCTTGGGCAGAAGAATTCCAAATAATTTGTGTAGATATTCCACCCTCGAGGAGGTAGAGTCTAACTCCCCACTTCTTAAATCTGAGCTGCTCAGTGTGACTTCTTTCCAAAGAGTACAGTTTGGAAAGGGGAAAGAAGAGAGTCACTTCAACAGCAGAGAAACCTGAGAAACTCTATCTCAGCTGAGTGACGGAGGCCAGGAGCAACAGCGATGTTGCATTGATAGTATGTGCTATCATACTATCACCCTTGAAATGATGTGTGACGATGGTGCTCTGCCACTGCCGTCTTCCTCCCCAAAACCCATCACCCCAGTCTCCTCATGGAAAAACACCCCACAAACCCCAATCAGGAGAACATTTTATAAAATATCTGGCCAGGGCTCCTCAAAACTGGCAGAGCCATCAAAAACAAGAAAAGTCTAAGAAACATGACGGCCAACAGAAGCCTAAGAAGATATGACAACTAATTATAGTGTGGTATCCTAAACGGATCCTCGAACAGAAAGGGAATGTTAAAATCCAGGGCAACCTATGGGGCGCCTGGCGTGGCTCAGTCGGTTGGGCATCCGACTTCAGCTCAGGTCATGATCTTGCGGTCTGTGAGTTTGAGCCCCGCGTCGGGCTCCAGCTCGGAGCCTGGAGCCCGCTTCGGATTCTGTGTCTCTTTCTCTCTCTGACCCTCCCCCCACTTGTGCTCTGTCTCTCTATGTCTCTCAAAAAATAAATAAATGTAAAAAAAATTTTTTTTTAAATCCAGGGAATTCTAAATAAGTATAAAGTTAATAACAGTGTACCAATATCAGTTTGGTAATTGTAGCAAATGCACCATACCAATGTGAGATGTTAATAATAGGGGAAACTGGGTGTTTACGGGAATTCTCTGTACTACTCAGTGATTTTTCCGCAAATCCAAACCTGTTCAAAAAAAGTAAAATTTATTTTTTTACGTGGGCAAAGATTTGCATAGACAATTTTTCCAACAAAGTTACACACATGGCGATAAGCACATGAAAAGGTGCTTGGCATCATTAGTCATTAAGGAAAAGCAAATCAACACTACGGCCAGATACACTTCACGTTTGCTTAGGATGGCTATAATAAAAAAAACGGGTGGTAACAAGCATTGCCACGGATGTGGAGAAAACAGACCCCTCGAACATGGCATGTGGGACTGTACAACGGTGAGGCCACTATGAGATGTAGTCTTGCACGTCCTCAAAACGTTAAACGGAATGGCCCTAGGACCCACGTGCCACTCCTAGGTATAGACCCAAGAGATGGAAAAATGAATGTCCACACAAAACCCTTCCCACGAATATTCCTGGGAGCATCATTCATCATAGCTAAAATGTGAAACCAACCCAAATGTCCATCAACTGATGAATGAATGAACAAAAGGCGGTAATCCATACAATGGCGTATTACAGAGTCATGTAACCGGTACAGGGCACGACGTGGATGAACCTTGAAAACATGATGCTGAACGAAAGAAGGCAGTCTAAAAGGCCACTCCATTCATATGATGTGTCCAAAAATAGGTCGAGCCATAGAAACAGAAGGTAGATTAGTGGTGGCCAGGGGCTGGGGGAAGAGGGGGGAAGAGGGGTGCTAATGGGTATGGAGTTTCTTTGGGAGACGATGAAAATATTTTGAAATTAGATTAATGGTGATGGCTGCACAACTGAACTGTGCGCTTTCAAAGGGCGAAGCATATGGTATATGGATTTTCTCTCAATCAAGGTGTAGTTTAACAAAATACATTGCTAAGGCCGGCCAGTCGCTCGCTCACCGGGAGCTAAAAGCAGGAATATGTGCCTGGGTGCTGCTCGTGGTGCTGGAGAGGGAAATCCACGAAGACAACTATACATGCCACCCATGTCTCATAGTCAATCCAAGAGGTGGGTGTTATTATTTGCAGCTTAAAGATCCAAAGACTGCATTTTATTTTATTTTATTTTATTTTATTTTATTTTATTTATTTTATTTATTTTAATTTTAAAGAGAGAGAGAGAGCATGAGTGGGGGAGAAGGGCAAAGGGAGAGACAGAGAGAAAACCCCAACCAGGCTCCACATTCAGCACAGAGCCCTACGCAGGGCTTAATCCCACGACCCAGGGACAAAATCAAGAGTCAGACACTCAACTGACTGAGCCACCTAGGACCTCAGGACTGTCTGCATTTTAAGGAAACTGAGGCAGAGCTGGATTTTAAAACTAGGCAGAATCATTCCAAGACCAGCTCTACACCATTGTGTTTTCACTGCATCTCAATTTCTCCAACGTCAGCTTTCTCATCAGTGACCTATTCATCTCATGGAATTGTCTTTAGGATCAAATGTGATAACATAAGCATGATTTGTGGCATATGAATTATTAATTTGTTCTTCCTTTTGGTATTCAGATAAATACATATTCAGAATGAAATTATACAGATAAATCCTACAAACAGCATACCCTCGTGGTTACAGATACAAAGAGCCTCAATATGGATACTGTGAATAAAAGGGCTACAAACATATAGAACTGCTTCAAATTTAAAGATCTTATTTTCTCAACTCAGGGGTGGTTTACTTTTCTTTTGTGAAAATCCATTTTCTTGGATATTTGAATTACGATTACATAGAAGTTATATGTACCCAATTACATGTTTCATAACCCAGCCACTGAGTTACTAATGTAAAAAGCTTGTGAGATTACACACTCTGAATATCTGATTCATATGGGGTGCTGGGGCGGCTCAGTCAGTTGAGCATCCCACTCCTGATTTTGGCTCAGGTCATGATCCCAGAGTTGCAGGATTGAGCCCTGTGTCTGGCTCCACACTGAACGTGGAACCTGCTTTGGATTCTCTTTCTTTCTCCCTCTGCCCTTCTCCCCGCTCATGCTCTCTCTCGCTAAAATTAAAAAAAAATTAATAAAAGAAAACAAAAGTTACACACAAATGTGTGTTTCCTAAACAGAGGTCTGCCAGTGTAACACAGAGATTCATTTCCACAGTCAGATAACTTGAATTTAAGTTGTAGCTCTGCCCCTTTTGATCAAGTTACTTAACCTCTCCAAGTTTTGGTTCCCAAAACTAAACACATGAAATTAACTAAATAGTTACAGCGTTGGAATTCAAACCCAGATCTGACTCCAACTCACTGTCCTCTACCACACTATACCATTATGACCCTTTATTGTCTTAGAATGAAGCTTGAGAGATAATTAAGTAAACCTGGTGCAGAGACTAAAGATTTTACAATCCTAGATCAAAATGCATTATCTTCCATTTTTGTTATTTTTGTACTCTGGAGCAACCATATGAAGGATAAACAAGAAGGAAATGTTGAACTGAGTGTGGGGAGGGATGTCATATGTCTAATCCCAAATATTAAGATAACATTGGCTCGATTCTGTGGCAATCAGCCTCTTTGACGAAGATGGGAAAGAAGGCGGCGAAGGTGGTTTTCTCAACCAACAATAAGCATGGAAAAGTACATGCTTGACTCCAAGCAAATAATTTGACTACTACACCCAAAAAGCAATTGCCTTGGAATAGTATCCGGCTAAAACGCGAGGTTCCTATTTTTAACAAGTAAAATCGAATACTTGTATTATTTAGAAATTATGTACATAGCATGTTCAGCTTGAATTTATACCTGATTTTGAAGGTATCTGGTCAATTACATGGCATCGTATAGAACATCTGAGTCTTTGGGACTGCTAACTCCAAAACTCATAACTGGTTCTACTCTTACTGCACCTGCTAACATTTACTTTTTTTTTAATATTTTCAAAAGTTTATTTTTAAAAGAGAGAGAAACAGAGGGAACGAGTGGGGGGGGGGGGCAGAGAGAGAGGGAGACAGAGAATCCCAAGCAGGCTCTGTGCCGCCAGCACGTGGGGCTCAAACTCAGGAACCGTGAGATCATGACCCCAACCAAAACCGAGAGTTGGATGCTCAACCGACTGAGCCATCCAGGTGCCCCTGCACCCACGAACATTTTAAAAACCAAATCCGCTTTCTGCTCAGTAATCGAATTACCTATACTGGGAACTTCTAGGAATGTTAGACAGATATGTCATAAGTGGAGTCAGGTGAGATTTGGGAAATTTTTCATATTTAATATTTTTTGGAAGCATGATCTCATCCCTAAATTCATTTTTCTTTTCTTACATGTCTAAAGGAGATTCTTAACAGAGAGACACGTGAAAGAAAGATCAGATTTTTGTAAGTGAAACTATTTTGAGGAGTGAAAACAAAGTTCTTATTCACATGCAGGGTGCTGTATAAATATCCATTTGTCCCAAATGGTTGGGAAATGAAGAAATGCGGTTAAATCAAATATTTGCATCTCTGAGAAGTTACCACATGCACCACATACTGCTTTTCTACCGATGTCAAGCAATAACATAAAAGAGACCCAAGCACTCACATACCGTGCACCTTAATATTTGGTGCTCACGCTTCGGGGAGTAATTGGGATCTGCACCTGCCTCAGTGCCACTATTATGCTTTTTAGTCCTCACTCTATACACTTTCGTGAAAACACACTTACTATTAAAGCTTTGAGGTTGACTCTCTTCCAAATAGAGAGGGCTTAACAGGATTGCTATTTGTATCATGCTCCTCCCCAGGTTTTTGAAGTTCTGCCTAGATCCTACTGGGGTATATTTAGCTCTCCCTGCAGCAGCCTCACCCATGGATTCACGCTTTCACACCCCCTCCTCCCTCCTGCTGCATACATAATTTAAACCCTGAAACACAGTTTCCGAAAGATTAATCTCTGCACACAGAAACATGGGGAAAATAGTGGTTTTTTTTTTTTAATATGACTTGACTTGCCAAGTGCAGTTTATTAAAACTTGTCAAAGGCCGTCTGACTTGCTAAGCACGCGCGCGCACACACGCACATTCAAGATCTCTGCGTTAAAATAAAAAAATATTCTGCCTGATAAAGGAAAGACTGTAAGGGAACAGATGAGCAGCGTGGATTTCAGATACCCCTTTCTAGAGCACACTTACGTGTCTGTTTGGTTTGTGCCAACAGTAGCCCAGTAAATGCAACCGGACATATATTTTACTCAGATGTTGCTATGGAACCCTTTCCTAACTGAAAATTAAGTTTCTCCATCTGTTTGCATGACTTTGTATTCACGGCAGTGCCGAGGGGCAGCTGATCTAACAACATGTCACTGAACAGATTCCTCAAACCAGAAAAAAAAAAAAAAAGTGTGAACTAGAGCAAATACCATGAGAAACCATATAATTCTGAAAGATTCAGAAGTCTGGGAAGCACATGAGTGTTGATAAAAAGTGGTGCAACTTTCCTTAGGGATACACACTCACACAGGCAACCTATAATATACACTTCTCACTAGTACGCTAAACACACCCTGTTTAGCAAATGCTATAAATCCAAATATTAAATTGTCCTACGGTCAACTAAGGAAGGGACACTTAACAATTTGCTCCTGCTTTGGGCTGTATTTTTATTTTTTTTATTATTTTTTTTAAACGTTTATTTATTTTTGAGACAGAGAGAGACAGAGCATGAACGGGGGAGGGGCAGAGAGAGAGGGAGACACAGAATCGGAAGCAGGCTCCAGTCTCTGAGCTGTCAGCCCACAGCCCGACGCAGGGCTCGAACTCACGGACTGCGAGATCGTGACCTGAGCTGAAGCCGGATGCTTAACCGACTGAGCCACCCAGGCGCCCCTGGGCTGTATTTTTAAAGTACCAACAAGATAACAAACCATATTAAAGGCACTAGATTTATTCCATCTATTTCTTCCCTTTGTGAACCTGAATTAACAATTCCTCAGTAAAACAGAAGCTTGTGATACAGACAATAAAATTTTAGCTTTACTTTAATTTTTTAACTTATCACACATTTATAATGTAATTCCTGGTAACAAGTACCTTAATTTTCAAAGGCTATAAGCCTATTCCAGTTAATTCTAATTACCTGAGTACATAATTTTATATTCATAGAGTTATAATTACAAAACTATGAACTTATCTGCCCACAACCACATACATTTTGTGTAACCAATTTGCAATTGGTTATTTACATGAGTAAGTTTATAAATTTTTCAAAATACTATACAGAACGAATTACTGATAATGTTTTCTTAAAAATTTGTGTAGCATTTTATGAAGTATAGTCCACTGAAAAATCTTTGAAAGCATTTTCCTTAAAGAAACTTAACAAAGGGGCACCTGAGTGGCCCAGTCGGTTGAGCGACTGACTTCAGCTCAGGTCATGATCTCACGGCTCGTGAGTTCGAGCCCCACGTCGGGCTCTGTGCTGACAGCTCAGAGCCTGGAGCCTGCTTCAGATTCTGTGTCTCCCTCTCTCTCCGCCCCTAACCCACTCACATTCTGTCTCTGTCTCCCTCAAAAATAAATAAACATTTAAAAAAAAAAGAAACTTAACAAAATTCTAAATTGATTTGATTAAAATACATTCCTAAAGACAAATCAACAGATGCTACTAGCTCAGTACTTTCATCCTCCTCAATCACTTTTGTTACCAAATAGTTTCGTATTTATTTGTTCAAACCATGCTTACAGGATTTGTGTCCTTGCCTGAATTGCATGCAGTTGTTTTTTTAAATTTTTAAAAAATTTAATATTTGTTTTCGAAGAGAAAGAGACAGAGCACCAGCCGGGGAGGGGCAGAGAGAGAGGGAGACACAGAATCTGAAGCAGGCTCCAGGCTCTGAGTTGTCCACACAGAGCCCGACGCGGGGCTCGAACCCACGAACTGTGAGATCGTGACCTGAGCCTAAGTCGGATGCTTAACCGACTAAGCCACCCAGGTGTTCCGAACTGCATGCAGTTTTACTTCTGGGCAAGTTTTCCTTCTCCAAGTAGACTAAGAAATCCTGAGTGCAAACTATTATTGTGCCTTACCTAAAATGTTTGTTAAAACAAC
The DNA here is from genome assembly GCF_022837055.1 of Prionailurus viverrinus. NCBI lineage: Eukaryota > Metazoa > Chordata > Mammalia > Carnivora > Felidae > Prionailurus > Prionailurus viverrinus. The sequence continues at coordinate 76,744,092 of NC_062562.1, read as the reverse complement.
TTATCCATCTTCGATGCTCCCACATCCATAAACTTATTTTCTTATAATAAAATATCTATGTGCTGACTAGCTTTAACATATGCTCATATTAAATTCCCCCTGTGAATCCAAAAGAAACAAAAATTTTGAAGGAGAGCATATAATTTTTCCAAGTGGAACTTGACTGTAGGCATCATTAGAGAAAATGCGATCTGATAAACACAATAATCAATCTTACCTGATAATTTTACAGTAATTAAAACTAAGGGTTTTGGGGTTTTTTTTAGATTTCTTAACAGACTGTTAAGATTTAAAAATTCATTCCAGCGGCACTTGGGGTGGCTCAGTCGGATAAGCAAATGATTCCTGGTTTCGGCTCCGGTCATGATCTCAAGGTTTGTGGGTTCAAGCCCTGTGTCAGGCTCTGCAGCTGGCAGTGAGGAGCCTGCTTAGGATTCTCTCTCTCTCCCTCTCCCTCTTCCCCTCTCCTGCTCATGCTGTCTCTGTCTCTCTCAAAATAAACTTTCAAAAATATTTAAAAATTCATTCCAGCTATCTGAAAATATTTAGAAATAGAACCATTCATTCTGGTGGTACTATTGACTGTTCTCTACTATTGACTTGTTTTCTTGAATGAGAGATTCAATCTTATTTCTCTCTACCTTGCCCTCACTTTTCCAACATAAAATTATCTGAAAGTGGCCCAAAGACAGGATGGGATCAGGGCAAATGATTACTGAGCAGGAATTCAATATAGTACTATCTAATCTTGGGAAAGAGGCAGCCTTGAGTCAATGTTTTCCAACGTTCTAAGTTAAACATTTTCTGGATAGTCTAGGCTTGGAGTACACTATTGTATACTTGGAGGGCTTTCTTTTCATCTCACTTGCTTTGTCAAGTGTCTCGGACCTCAGAAATAAAATCAGAGTCAGGCAGCGGAGAACGTTTTCCTGTATGGCTTAAAGACTCTTGTCGTTTTCCAGTTCTGCTATAAAAGTATCATTTCCAGGGGCACCTGGGTGGCTCAGTCGGTTGAGCGTCCAACTTCGACTCAGGTCATGATCTCACGGCTCGTGAGTTCGAGCCCCGCGTTGGGCTCTGTGCTGACAGCTCGGAGCCTGGAGCCTGCTTCGGAGACTGTGTCTCCCTCTCTCTCTCTGCCCCTCCCCTGCTCATGCTCTGTCTGTCTGTCTCTCTCTCAAACATAAACATTCCAAAAAAAATTTTTTTAAATAAATAAAAGTATCATTTCCAAAAGATAATAGGGCATGTGCGGCAAAGAAAAATTATTCTGATGAGAGTGATTAATACAAGAAGAACATTTTGTCAAAACTGCCTAGAACAATAAATTAGCAATCACCACATCACTTCCACAAACATGAATACAATCATAACACTTTTCAGAGAGCCAAATAGTTCATCTGTCAGCCCCCCCTTTCCCTGCTAAATAACTCTTTCTATGTGCTCCAAAGTAGCAGCAAAAGGAGAACGGGTGAAAGTCCAGCATTTGCTGTTGCTATTTCTGTAACACATCTCCCTACGAGTTAAAGCTTCAAGACTGTGGTTAATTTTAAATCTAGGCAAGATGGCAGCACACCCACGTTTCCAGGCTTAAAATATAACATCTTTCATAACTACTTCGTACCTTGCCGAACGCATATATGCTTGCAGCCACCCTAATGCTATTTCTCCAACCCTGCTTTGGCTTACATCAGCCTCCAAAGACTTGATAGGTTTTTACGCACTGATATTATCCACCAGAATTGGCTTTCCTCTTTGAAAAACTGAGAGATCTGTCACAGACTATAGACTTACATAAGATAGAACTATAGAAAGGCCTATTGCCTCCTAGAAAGACAAAATTGTGTTTTTTCAGATTAAACACCTAGTAGATGTTAGACGCCAGACATATTAGTCATAAAAATGCCTTAGTGGAAAGTTAGGGTAAGAAAATAATGAAGACAGGGAAAACTGGGCTAAAATTTATTTCCTCGGACATTTCTTCAGAAAGTGAGAAGAGGAACATTGTCGTTTTAGTTCTGGATCAGCAACACTCCCCCACCCAATTCTGCCACTACATCTGTCTAGGAGGGGGCGGGAGGAAAGGGGAGAGGACTAACAGATCTTGGCCCTCCCTACACATCTGCAGGTGGCCTGCATGAGTAATATCCTCGGAGCCTGGCATGGTAAAATTTGAAGCAACAGGCCCGTGTAAGCATGGGCCTGATCCAAAGTAGGGTAGAACTTTATTCACATGTTTTTGTTCCTTCGGCTGAGACAGCCCACAGGAGTGTCATAGGGGTGCGCCTGCATGGCTCAGTAGGTTAAGCATCTGCCTTCGGCTCAGGTCATGATCTACAGTTCGTGAGTTCGAGCCCCGTGTTAGGCTCTGTGCTGACAGCTCGGAGCCTGGAGCCTGCTTCGGACTCTGTGTCTCCCTCTCTCTCTCTGTTCCTCTCCCGCTCATGCTCTCGCTCTCTGTCTCTCAAAAATAAATAAACATTAAAAAAAAGAGAAAAAAGGAAGTTTAAAAGAAAAAAGGAGGGGCGCCTGGGTGGCGCAGTCGGTTAAGCGTCCGACTTCAGCCGGGTCACGATCTCGTGGTCCGTGAGTTTGAGCCCCACGTCAGGCTCTGGGCTGATGGCTCGGAGCCTGGAGCCTGTTTCCGATTCTGTGTCTCCCTCTCTCTCTGCCCCTCCCCCGTTCATGCTCTGTCTCTCTCTGTCCGAAAAATAAATAAAAACATTGAAAAAAAAATTTAAAAAAAAAAGAAAAAAGGAGTGTCATAGGATGCCAAGGCTATCTCGCAGTGTTCCAACATGCCAGCCATAAGCCATCAGATAGCACTCCAGTCCCTCCTATGATCAAGGAAAATAATAATTTAAAAACAAATTTTTTTAAGTTTATTTATTTTTGAGAGAGACAGACAGACAGAACATGAGCTGTGGAGGGGAAGAGAGAGGGGAGACACAGAATCTGAAGCAGGCTCTAGGCCCCGAGCTGTCAGCACAGAGCCCGACGCTGGGCTCGAACTCACGAATGTTGAGATCATGACCTGAGCCAAAGTCGGACGTGTAACTGACTGAGCCACCCAGGTGCCCCAGAAAATAATCGTTCTTCTCTTCCCCAAATCAATATCTGTGACCATCAGTCACAAAGGCCACATGGCCAGCCAGTAGGCAGTGCAGGTGCCAGAGCACGGAAGGCGTGTTAATGCACGTAAGGGTCCCCGGGGCTGCCCTGGAGGAAATGATATGTTTCCTTTGTGGGTTTCAAGGGAACTTGATGCTATAAAAGCATTCTTAAAAGTCTGGGGACGTAAACATATTTTTGTAAATTATTGATAACTACTTACTGAGCACCCCTAGTACAAGGCACTGGAATGACCGCTGGGGATACGCAGATGAATAAGACACCACCCCTTGTTCCAGAAGCTTATCCAGCTGCAGCAGGAGCTCCATTAATATAAGGTACATACTTTGGACAAAAGCAAAAGCTTTTAGGGCCAATGAAACAACCGTATAAACTAAACTATTTAAAATCACAGCTCAAATGCACCAAGCAGGTTCACTCTTTACAGGAACTTGTTCATGAATTTTCTGGTAAAACACGAAACAGCCTTTTCAAAAAGAGGCGCAAGGACACTGGGTGATCAAGTATGTATCAAGGTCAGTGCACAGGGCTGGTCTAGAAATCAAGCTAGAAGGCGGAGAACTTGGCCACACAGTCCAGACTGCCTGTCTTGGCAGGTGTGGCTCATTTTCAGTAATGATAAAACAAGGCCTCTTTTTTTTTTCTTTTCTTTTTTACTAAGGAGCGTCTAACTAACAGCGCACCAAGCTGTTTATACACCTACTTCCTCCGGGCGGACCATGAGCTACTTGAGGGCAGCGACCCACTACATGACATAGAGAATGTGCTCAAAATCAGTGTTGAATGAATAAATGACTCTCTACCCAAAGCATCATTCTCTGTCCCCCCAAAGTAATTAATACCATCTTCAAAATCTTCCAAGGGAGAATTTATCACAACTTCTATGAATCAGGATGTCTTTCCATGTGACACATCTAGAAGGAGAGATTGTTAGAACACTTCTTTGTGGTATGACGTCTATGAGTTTGAAGCTACCGCGAATGAACTTGCAAATAAAAGATTCATAACCCTGAGACACTCGTGGAGACAACACTTTTCTCTATTCTCAGATAAGTAATTCCTACTGAAAAAAAAAAAGGCAAAAGAGGTAAGTCAAGGGACAGCTGTCCCTCTGGAGACATATCAAACTCAATAATCAAACTATAGCCCATCTTGAGTCCTAGGCTGATCTGATACACAATCAAAGCAAGACTATCAAAATTAGTTGACTCCATAAATACCATTATGCTAAATAGACTCCTCATTCCACGGACCTTCAAACAGATTCTTCTATCTCATTTGCTATGCACAAACTTGTGAAGTTTAAAAAAAATGTCATCTGTCCACCCTCTTGCAGAGGAAATCACGTGACAGACGTGGCTAAAGGCCAAAAGAAACAGAGGAGGAGAGGGCACCTGGGTGGCTCGGTCAGTTGAGTGTCCGACTTGGGCTTGTGATTTTGAGCCCCGCGTTGGGGCTGATGGCTGGGAGCCTGGAGTCTGCTTCAGATTCTGTCTCCCTCTTTCTTTGCCCCTCCCCCCGCCTCAAAAATAAATAAACATTTAAAAAAAAATAGAGGAGGAGAACACAAACCTGAGGAGCATCTGAGAAACTACTGACAAACCCCAGGGACGTTTAGAACTGACCTTGTTACTCAGAGGCGCTGGGCGTGGCTAGTCTGATTTTGATCTTCAACTGCCATTACACCAAACATTCTAGTGACTCATCATTAACCTGAGATGGATATCTGTTGGTGTTTGGTCGCCTAGAACCCATGCTTTGTTTCTAAGGGCACCACGAATTTCTTTCCAGGAGTGACTTCAACTTTGGATATAACCCAGACGGCCTCAGAATGCAGCTCCCAGACCCTCAGCCCCTGCCCAGGCCTGGGGCAGCTTTGTAAGGCAGCTAGATCAATCAGGCGTCTATATGCCTGGAATTCAAATCCCGCGCTGAGTGCCTGTGAGATGAAATGGTAGGTTTCTCTGTGTGACCACTCACCCTGTCCACACTGTTCCCATTGTAAGTTAATACCTACGGGCCCTGCTTCCTGCCCTCTGGAGGTGACCTGGTTCCCACCCAGAGGCAAGTCTGCTCCCTGAGCACCCTATGAATCCCGTGCCGTGCTAGCGGCCCTCCGATAAACTGCCTTTCCTTTAGTTTGGTCAAGGCTGGGTTTTGTTATATGTAAGGTCAGCGCGGCCCGGCTCTTACCACCGTCCTGGGAGAGGGTGAGTGCAAGGTGCTCCTGCTGGAGAGGTGGGGCACCTGCTCTCGTCACTGCAACATCTTCTGGAAGCCTGAATCTGCCAGTGAGTACGCACCAGCCACATCAGGGGCTTTTGCCTCATCCCCCCTGCCTACTTCCCTTGTCTACCTTCTGCCCGGTAAAGGTCTAGTTAAAGAGGTCCCTGTCCAGTTAAGCAAGGTCCATACGGGGAAGCTGGTGAGAGAACAATCCTAATTTCTTCCTCACGTCTGTCTTAAATCCTAGCAAGAATCAATAGTGACATAAAAGCTACCACTGAGCGGTTCTTCCCGAAATATCCTGACTAGCGCATCTCACAAGTGAGACTTTGGAGACGACCTTACTGCGGGATTCTCAGCGCACTGAAAGCAGACAGTTAATAGAACAGCATTACTGGAAAGTGAATGGACCATACAGGCTGTAAACACATCTGCACGTCGTAATCTCAGAACAGAAAATCTGAGCATCAGGAATCTTCTAGCTAAGACAAAAAACAAAAACAAACAAAAAAATAAGCTGCTTAGTAAACAAAACAAATCCCAGTGCAGCTGCAATACTTTCACACTGGGGAACCTGGATTACAGTCCTGTGAATAGAAAGACACATGAAAAAGAATAATTAAAAGACAGCAGAGACAAGTGTCAACAAACCAGGCTATAAATATCCTCAACAAGATCGTTGAATTTCCTTCGGGAAATTATGAAATTGACAGCGGGTAGTATCAGTTAAGAATGGGGCAGATCAAAATGAAGAAAATACTTCAGAACCTAAAGCAGTCCCAGGAGTCTTACGCTATAATTATGGCCTCACCACTATTCCTAGACAGTCAAGAGGTTGGAAAGGGTTCCAGATGGATGAGAAAACTGCAGCCCTTCAAACCGCCCCAGAGCAAGCGTACCATCCTTACTCACCTTCGTTGACCAACATCAGGGCAAAACTGTTCCCAATACTGTTGAGAATTGGTAGCATTTGAAATGCTCAGAACTTTAATTCCCAATGGTATTGCAGAGTACATATTCTGGAACTCAAGTAAATACCAAAATACTCTGGGTAGAGGATAAGAGACATGTTTGTAAAAGAACAGCTGAGTTCTAATAGAAAGGGAAATATCAGAGGATAACAGTCAAGGAAAAACACTGATGGTAAAAGGCTCAGCCAGACCTGCAACCAGTAGTTACTTGAAGGGTAGTTTTCCATTGTCCATTTCTGGGGAGGCAGGGGGAAGGACAAAGTGTCAAGAGTAAAGATCTTGGCGGGGCGCCTGGGTGGCTCAGTCGGTTGAGCGTCCGACTTCAGCTCAGGTCATGCTCTGGCAGCCCGTGAGTCTGAGCCCTGCGTCGGGCTCTGTGCCGACAGCTCAGAACCTGAAGCCTGCTTTGGATTCTGTGTCTCCCTCTCTCTCTGCCCCCCCGCCCCCCACCCCACCCCCCCCCACTCACCGCTCATTCTCTGTCTCTCTCAAAAAATAAATAAACATTAAAAAAAAAAAAAAAAGATCTTGGGCCTGTGTCAGGAGAGAAGTCTGGATAGAAGCAACTGCAGGAAGCCTGGATTCCTTAAGGGCTATGCCCTTATGACGTTAGGGGAAACAAATAAACAAACAAACAAACAAAAAACCACCTCACCCTGCAAAGCAAGATGGCCGAGAAACTGTCACTCTTGACTTTGATACTGAGTGAATGATCAATTTCCTTGACAATCTGAAATCAGAAGTCACTAGAGACACCCCCCGACTTTTGGATTTTAGGTTCTGATTTATACTCTCTGAGCATCAACCCACTCTAAAGGCAACAAATTAACTGAAACCAGTCCTGTTTCTCTCCAGAACAAACCAAACTCCTCTATGTAGGAAAGGACTTTCAAACCAGTCCTTACTGAATTCCCATAAAGTACCAACAAATATGATATCACAACAAAGACGCTCTGGTCTCTCTCTCTCTCAAAAATAAGTAACATTAAAATTTTTTTTAAACAACTGAAAACCAAAAAACGTAAAAATAAACAGATTCCCGGACCTAGAATATTGTGAAACTTCAGAATTCCAAAGGCAAGGAGAAAATCTCAAGAGTATCCAGACAAGTCAGTACCTTGAATAAAGAGAAGGCAAATGAAAAAGGAATTGGGAAGGGGTTAGAAGAACTAGAAAACAGAAGCAAGGAGCATCACACAAAAAGAACAGAGGGGTGCCTGTGTGGCTCAGTCAGCTGAGTGTCAGACTTAGGTTCAGGTCACGGTCTCAAGGTTTGTGAGTTCAAGCCCCACATTGGGCTCTACGCTGACACCGTGGAGCTTGCTTTGGATTCTGTGTCTCCCTCTCTCTCTCTGCCTCTGCCCCTCCCCTGACTCTCTCTCTCCCTTTCTCTAAATAAATAAATAAATAAATAAATAAATAAATAAATAAACTTAGAAAAAGAAAAAGACCACAGAAGGGAGGAAACAGGATGGAAGGGGCAATGGAAACCAGAATGGCGCTAATTACAAGCCTAGAAATCAGGCTCTCGCAAGGACAATACCCCTGAGATTCTGATCATAAGCCAGCAAGGTACCGTGGTTTCAGATTATTGGTACCTGGGTGCCTGACTGAAACAAATCGAAATCCTTCTTGAGGCAGGTCTCGGGATTCACAGATATTAAGTTCAATCTATTACAGGCTCATAAATAATACCACCAAGCACTCAGGGGAATAGGCTACCATGAAGGAAAATCAGAATAACAGATCTAGATACTCTAGAACTTCAAATGTTAGTGTTATCAGATACTAATGAAAATTATTATATCTGAAATGGTTTTACAAAAAGCATGGTAAAGAAAATCACAAAAGAGGGGCACCTGAGTGGCTCAGTGGCTTAAGCAGCTGACATCAGCTCAGGTCATGATTTTACAGGTTGTGAGTTCGAGCCCCGCATCGGGCTCTGTGCTGACAGCTCGGAGCCTGGAGCCTGCTCCACATTCTGTGTCTCCCTCTCTCTCTCTCTCTGCTCCTCCCCCACTCACATTCTGTCTCTCTCAAAAATAAATAAACATTAAAAATTTAAAAAAAAAAGAAAATCACAAAAGAACATATAGTGGAATAGTATTCAGCCTTAAAAAAGGAAGGAAATTCTGATACATATGCTACAATACAGATGGACCTTGAGGACATTATGCTCAGTGAAATAAGCCAGTAGAAGAAACACAGACACTGTATGATTCCACTTATCCAAGATCCCCAGAGTAGTCAAGTTCATGGAGACAGAAAATAGGACAGTGGTTGCTAGAGACTGGGGTAAGGGAGGGTATGGAGTTGTTTAATGTGGATAGAGTCTCTGTTTTGCAAGGTGAAAAGAGTTCTGGAGGTTGGTTGCCCAACAGTGTGAATGTATTTAAATAAACCATACACTTAAAAATGGTTAAGGTAGTAAATTTTTGTTATCTGTATTTTACCACAATTAAAACATCTTTGTAATCACAAAAATCTAATGTTATACAAGTGAACAGACAGATTTGCAAAATAACAAGTGAAACTTTTGAAAATGAAAAATAAAATCATTAAAAAATTTTTAAACACTTAATACGATAAACATATCAGCCACAGCTGAAGAAAGTATTATTAAAAAGAAAACAGAGCTAAATAAATGATCTGTACTATAACAGAAGCAGAAGAAAAATATGAAGGAGAGTTTGAGTCATAGAAAAATCAAATGAGAAGGTCTAAGTAAATGTAGTTAGAAGTTCAAGGGGGAAGAACAGAAGTGAGGCAATGTTCAAAGAAATAATGGCTGTGAGTTTTCCAGATTTGATAGAAGACACGAATTCAGTGCCATAGGAGCCATAATATATACGAGGATGAATGATAAAAAGAAAATACCACTTAGACATATTATAATAAAACTACAGATCTCCAATAACAAGAGAATATGTGTGTGTGTGTGTGTGTGTGTGTGTGTGCGCGCGCGCACGTGTGCACGTGCGTCAGCTTGGTTTCTTTTTGTTTTTAATTTCTAAATTTTATTTAAATCCAAATTAGTTAACATATAGTATAACAATGGTTTCAGGAGTAGAACCCAGTGATTCATCTCTTACATATAACAGCCAGTGCTCATCCCCACAAGTGCCCTCCTTAGAACCCATCACCCATTTAGCCCATCCTCCCACCCACCTCCCCACCAGCAACCCTCAGTTTGCTCCCTGTGTTTAAGAGTCTCTTACGGTTTGCCTCCCTCTTTTTATCTTATTTTTCCTTCCCTTCCCCAATGTTCATCTGTTTTGTTTCTTAAATTCCACATATGAGTGGAATCATATATTTATCTTTCTCTGACTTATTTCACTTAGCATAATACACTCTAGTTCCATCCACCTTGTTGCAAATGGCAAGATTTCATTCTTTTTGATGGCCAAGTACTATTCCATTGTATATATAAACCACATCTTCTTTATCCATTTGTCAGTTGATGGACATTTGGACTCCTTCCATAATTTGGCTATTGTCGATAGAGCTGCTATAAACATTGGGGTGCATGTGCCCCTTCAAAGACCAGAGACTATCTTAAAAACAATCAAAGAGCAAAGCCTTACCTCTGCACACAGCGTAAGTTAAATTGCCTACAGACTTTGCTTCTGTTACTCAGCCTAGCTTAAGTACATATACACCGGTACATCCAACCATTTTGGAAAACAATCCTCCATTATTTGGTAAAGTCAGAGATGCACATACACTGCTACCCAGAAATTAGACACCTTAAAAAAAAGCAGCAAAAGAAAACAATGACAACAACAGCAATAAACATTGCCCGTGCGTGACAAGAGACATACACAAGAGGGTTCACAGCAGCACTGCTTGTAATCACACAAAAATTTAAAAATAGCCCAAAGGGATATAAAATTGTGGTATGTCCTATGGGTGCTATATACTGTCCTAATTTTTGACATTGAAAAACAACACCTTGAAGGAATCTCACAAACAAAATATTAAAAATTGTTATGACATTAATTACATGTGGTTCAAACTATGTAAAACGAAACGCTGATTTAGGGTCACGTTCACTTCCTGGCAAGGGGCTGTGATTGAGGAACAGAACACAAGCAAATAATAATGTTAGACTTCCTGTGTTGTTGTACCCATTTTTATTTTTCTCACCTTACGTATATGTTATATTCATTTTAAAAAAATAATAGTCAGCAGTTTACTATTTAATTCTAATAACTCCATGAATAAGTACTATCTGATCCCCATTGTACAGATGGGGAAACTGAGGCACAGAAAGATTAGCAACTTTCCCAAGGCTCCAGGCTAGCAAATGGTGTAGCCAAGAGGAGAATCTAGGCGTTCAGTATCCATAGCCCCTCTCTCTTTTGTATCTATGTAATATTCCATTCTCAAGATAAAAAGAAATGAAAAGGAGAAAAAGCCTTGACATCAACACTCCAAGGACTAATGCCATTTAAAATGTTTTTCTTTTTTTTTTTTAATTTTTTTTAAACATTTATTTATTTTTGAGACAGAGAGAGACACAGCATGAACGGGGGACGGTCAGAGAGAGAGGGAGACACAGAATCTGAAACGGGCTCCAGGCTCTGAGCTGTCAGCACAGAGCCCGATGCGGGGCTCGAACTCACGGACCGCGAGATCGTGACCTGAGCCGAAGTCAGACGCTTAACCGACTGAGCCACCCAGGCACCCCTAAAATGTTTTTCAAAAAGCTCAATATGTTGCATGTATCTATCTATATATGTGTGTGAGCGTCACAAGAAATATGCATCGAAAAGCTAATAATCATTTTACCTGTGTAAACTTTTTCTTCATTTTTTAAAATGATCTGCGATGAATCTCACTTTATACTCAAAGGAAAAAAACCAACATTATGTAAATAGACTCTTGCCCTTGGCTTTTTAAAAAAAACACATATCCTAAATCACGTGGCAAATTGCATGGTAAGCCTAATTACATCTTGCGTGGTAGATAACAGATAACTGTGTTACTGGTTCCAAAAAAGGGCCCTCATTTTATATCCAGAGGCAGCCAGTGTTCTAAATTTCGCAAAAATTTTAAGAGGCTGGTGCAGAGTTGCTTTGGGCAGGTCTGAATACGCACCTCGGCCAATTTATGTGGCTTCAGGGCAATCCCACCAGTACCCAAGGCAAGAGGGTACCCGGGCTGGGGGTGGGGGAATCCTCTGTGCACAGCCCCCAGGGCTGAATGAGAGACACAGAGGGAATTTTATGCAACAATCAAGAGACAGACTCACGGTACAAAGAGATTAGCTGCCTGACTAGCAAGTTTAGAAAAACAGTCCGTCAACGGGGGTGCCAGTTTCCTGCTGACATTCAGGAAAGCAGGGGAGGCTGTGACGGGGCTGTGTGGAAACTGCTAATTGTGTAGTTGGTGCCCAGCCCGCAGGGTCGCTCAGGAGTTGCATCTGTTTTGTTTTCCAGAAGAGGGGGGAGAGAATGCATTTCTGCAGAGTTTTTGTGTTCTGAATATATAATGTAGTTTTTTGAGTACAGCTGACGCCCGATGTTACATTAGTTTCAGGTGCACAACTTAGTGATTCGACAAGTGCAAACATTACGCTTCTATTCGCCGCAAGCTTAGCTGCCATCTGTCCTGACACATCGCTCTTACAACAGCACTGACTGTATTCCCTAGGCTGTGCCTTTCATTCCCATGACTTATTCCTTCCATAACTGGAAGCCTGTATCTCCCTCCCCGAAGCTCTCTTGAAGGTGGGAGAAAGCTGTTTACAGACAGGTAATGGTAGAGTCTGGTAGACTTCGCCAGTAAAGGAATATGGAGTCAATCTCTCAGGATTCTGCAGAAAGCCAGGCTCCACACACACACCCAAGAAGTCTGGGTTTGTAACATTTTTCTTTTAACAACTTAATATATCAAAATAGAAACGGCATTGACTTTCTAAAGGTAATTACTCCAGATGTACCCAGCACCACTGTCCACAGAACAAACCAGAAGAGCACTGTGGAACCTCTGCTTTTCAAGGACATCTATCTTGACGGCTCCTTCACTTACAGCTTTGTGAACTGCAGCAGATTGCTAACTTTTCCTAAACTTTGGTTCCTGGCTCGTGAGACGGAGATAATACCACCTGCGGATGCTCTGGAAATATCCCTTCCATTCTTGTCCCGTTTACTCACCCCAAGCCACACCACACCACACCACACACACACCATGCCTTCTCAGAATGACGTAGCCCCAGAAAACAGCCTTCAAAGGTCACTCTTGTCTGGCTCACCACCTCCCAAGTCAAGATGAACAACTCAAATGTATTAAAGTGAGAATTGGGAGTTATGTTTCACTTTAGATTTCATTTAGAAATAACAAATTACAAAACAGGAGCTGGAAAGGGAACGTGCTAATGAATATTTATGAAGTCGGCTAACCAGAAATAAAGACAAAAGCTGCCTTTTCTTGTCACATTAAAGTGAAAACAAACAAGACCTGGAGGAGGCAGCCGGAGAGCCAAAATGAAACTCCGAATGCAGGGAGGAAGACGAGGAGTGCAAGCCTGATATAACACAGAGCCAGGACTGGGTGATACGAAACCCCAGGAATTCTAATGAACACCATCCCAGGAACGTTAATGGGGTTCCGTCTTCCGCATCCAAGGGCAGTCGTTTTGGCTCGGGGTGAAAAGATCTAACTCTTGGCTTTCTAACCAGAGAAGATTGAGAAATTTAAATAAATATTAAGAACAAGAGGTTGAGAAATGTGCCTTTTTAATGAAGTACAGTCTCATACTCCTTCAACACCCGTTTTTGCCAAAGACAACTGTGTGTCACCGGGGGCAATGGCCTGGTGAAATATAATGAATAGAGGCTGAAGTTTCCTTGTTATTTTATATTGGGTATGTGCGCTTGGTTTTCACTTCCAAGTCTGGTGATGACTCGGTGGGGCAAACAGCTTTCTTATTCTGAAAAATGAACATCATCATGATATGTCGCTAAGTGTCAGAGCTTAGAGGTGGTACTCCGGCTTAGGAGCAGGGGATGTATAGGGGGAAAAAAAAAAAAAAAGTTGTTCAAGGGCACAGCTGGCCTGGGGGCAGGAGGAGAAAGCTTTCATTTCCATAGGAGTCTGAGGTTTTGAAAGCCAGCTAGAGTGTATTAAACTTTTAAAGCCTGAAAGTCACTAAAAATCTATTAGATCTGCTAGAGACCTCTTTCAAGGGAAGGGAGATTAGACAGAGGAGATTTGACAGCAACAATAGGACCAGAAATAAAACTCTTTCATGTTATCGCCTCAGAGGCTTACGTTCTAGCACTTCAACTTTAGAGTACATAGGAATCCCTAGGCATCTTGTTAAAATGCAGATTCTGAGGGAGCAGGTCTGGGATGGGGCCTGAACTTCTGCATGTTTAGCAAGCTCCCAGGTGATGCCCTTGCTGCTGGTCTGTAGCCCATGCTTTTAGTGTGTGGAACACGAAAATGGAAGCCAGAAGATTTGAGTTTTAGTGCCTGCGGCCACAGTAGATTTTGGAGGCCTGTCCCGGGGGCTCAGTTTTCTTGTTTGACAGACAAGAGCTTGCCCTAGTTACCTCAGGGGTCATTGTGAGGCTAACATTAAATAACATGCAAGAGTGCTTTGTAAATTGTGAAGAACAAAAGGGTGGCGGAATTATCACCGTTATTAAAAGGAAGATCACGAAGGATAAATGACTGAAGGACCGACCCAAAGAGAGAAGCGGAATTAAGCTTAAATCGTATGCCATCTGATCTTAAGCAAGTTGAAGCTTTGAGCTTCAACGTGTTGAAGTTTAAGGTCGTAGGAGTAGCAGATTATCTTTATTTCCATCCATGCTGCCGAAATTTACTCCCCACCCCTCACAAATTTACCTTCCTATCTCAATGCATATACTGTATTGAAAATTTACAATCGGGGACGACGATTCAGGTACGTGTACTTCCCTAGGTGGGGGGCGGTCACTGCGACCGCTGTGACCTTGATGCCCCCCAGGGGACGACAATAACACTCTGTGCATGCACAGTCTCCACAGCACCAATGTTAACTGGGTAAAATGTAATGTAGGCTCGTATAAATGCCCAGATGCACCAGAGAACTTCAGAGACGGGTTGGAGATGGATATGGGTTAGAACAGTCAAGAAAGGCGTTTTGGAGAAGGAGTGTGTGTTTCGAGGGGAAGAGAATGGCTTAAGGTAGCTTAGAAGCAGGGCAGGAACAATGTGGAGCAAAACCAAGAGGGAACTCCATTGCAGGAGTCCATCATGATGGCATACGGTGTCAGGCATCAGGCGTCGTACTGGATTCTCATGTGTTAGAACACTGATGCCCCTCGACAGATGTGGAGGGGAGGGTGGCACAGAATACCAGGGTAAGGACTGTCACATTCTCCTTATGAGACAGAGAGCCATCTGAAGAGTTTTAGCTTGGCACTAACAGGAGGAATGAAACTGGGTAATTTATTTTTTTTAAAAAGGCCCCACACCCAGTGCAGAGCCCATCCCAGGTCTTGAACTCACATCCCTGAGATCAAAACCTGAGCTGAGATCAAGAGTCAGACGTTTAACCCACTGAGCCACCGAGGTGCCCCAAAACTGGGTATTTTAATGAGTTCTATCAAGGAGAATACCGAAGACATGGGAACCAGTAAGAATATCTTTAAAACTCAGTTTTCTAGCAGTGGATCCATTTTTTTAATGTTTATTTTTATTTTTTAATTTCTTTTTATTTTTGAGAGAGAGAGAGAGAGAGAGAGAGAGAGAGACAGAGAGACAGAGCATGAGCAGGGGAGGGGCAGAGAGAGGAAACACAGCATCCTAAATGGGCTCCAGACTCTGAGCGGTCAGCACAGAGCCCGATGAGGGGCTCAAACTCATGAGCCATGAGATCATGACCTGAGCTGAAGTCAGACACTTAACTGGACGCCTGGGTGGCTCAGTCAGTTAAGCGTCCAACTTTGGCTCAGGTCATGATCTCATGGTTTGTGAGTTCCAGCCCTGCATCAGGCTCTGTGCTGACCACTCAGAGCCTGGAGCCCGCTTCGGATGCTGTGTCTCCCTCTCTCTCTGCCCCTCCCCAACTCACGCCATGTCTCTGTCTTTCTCAAAAAAAAAAAAAAAAAGTCAGGGGCGCCTGGGTGGCTCAGTCGGTTAAGCATCCGACTTCAACTCAGGTCACGATCTCACGGTCCGTGAGTTCGAGCCCCGCGTCGGGCTCTGTGCTGACAGCTCAGAGCCTGGAGCCTGCTTCCGATTCTGTGTCTCCCTCTCTCTCTGTCCCTCCCCCGTTCATGCTTTGTCTCTCTCTGTCTCAAAAATAAATAAACGTTAAAAAAAAAAATTAAAAAAAAAAGTCAGACGTTTAACTGATTGAGCCACCCAGGCGCCCCCACAGTGGATCTATTTAATCAACTGAAAACTGAAACAAAATTTCTATTTACATATATATATATATATATATATATATATATATATACACACACACATATATGTATGCATACATATATTTTTTTGTTGTTGTTGTTTGTCTTTTGTTTTAAAGAATTATAGCACAGCACCTTTAGGTCAAGGTGCGATGGGACCCCATGCACCGAACCCTCAGATCTGCTGGGCTTATTTTTGAAGGAAAGTACTATAGTGTGAAAAGCATGGATGATAGCATGCTGAAACTAGATAGAAAGCCAAAGGAAACCTAGGGAGACATAGTTCCAGGGGAGAAGAACATCATCTGGCAGCTGTGGCAGAACAAGGCCAGGCATTCTGGCTGCTGGTCCAAGCGCTCTTTTCACCTCCACTATCCTGTCTCTGCCTCTTCGTATTGACACGACATGCCAAGGAGAAAATGCAAAATCCAATATTTTTAGTAGTAACTTAGAAACTTCTTAGTGGCTTCCCCTTATGTTCTGACACTGAGGTCTTAAAAGAGCATTTAGTTTAAAAACCTAGTCCCATATCCACCCTTTAATCTTATCTCTGAGCAATTGATTGAAAAAGTTTTTCCCCAGAGCTCCAGACTTCTTGCTGTTTCTTCTAAAGCCCTTCATAGCGATTTCACATTCATGAATATTTTACCAGTGTCCTCCCAAGATCGGAGTCTCAAAATAACTTAAA
This sequence comes from Prionailurus viverrinus, assembly GCF_022837055.1. Classification (NCBI taxonomy): domain Eukaryota; kingdom Metazoa; phylum Chordata; class Mammalia; order Carnivora; family Felidae; genus Prionailurus; species Prionailurus viverrinus. The sequence continues at coordinate 76,727,671 of NC_062562.1, read as the reverse complement.
TTGGGTACAAATAAATTACTCAGGGTTGTAGGCTTTAATTTATTTTTACAGAGAATATAAAGAAATGGCATATAATAACATTGAAAATTATCATAACATCTATCAGATTTTTGTAACATACGGAAAGACACCTATTCAATGAAAAAGGTTTATTACATTAGCACAAAGCCACATACTAAATGTATATGGACATTTTCAAAGATACTATAAGAAATCTTAGTTGTAAAGACAATGAATGTGGAGGCGCCTGGGTGGCTCAGTCGGTTAAGCGTCTGACTTGATTTTGGCTCAGGTCATGATGTCACCGTTCATGAGTTCCTCAGGCTCTGTGAGGACAGTGTGGAACCTGCTTGGGATTCTCTCTCTCTGTTGCTCTCTCTACCCGACCCCCTGCTCTCTCTCTCTCTCTCTCTCTCTCTCTCTCTCTCTCAGATAAATAAATAAACTTAAAAAAATCTTTAAACAAAAGAAAATGACTGTGGATACATGTTAGTGATCCATAAATACTCAGGGAAGCATCTCAGTGACTCAAGACTAAATGCTGTCTTTTCTTTCTTTGAAGATTTTTTTTAAGTGTATATTCTACCAGCTCCTTCCCATGCTTTATTGGCCAAGAGCAGAGGAATTCCCTTGACACAAACCCAACTATCTTCCTCCTTTAGGTCCATTTTCTCTTGTTCTGTCCCCTGTGAACGCGGACAAAACACGTCCAGTGTCTTCCCTAAAAAGAGCTCCATTAACTTGAAGATAGAAGGGAATTATGTATGCCCAAATCCCCCAATCTGAAACAATTCCAGATCTTTCACTTTTCCCAATAGAACTTTCTTTCCATCTCTTTAGTCATTTCAGGTTCCCTTTGGAATGCAGCCCAATTTCTCCACACATTTTATAGGGGACTAACAGTGTGGAAGAATTATTTCAATTTGCAGGTGATACATCTTTCATTAACCTCCATTCTCTACCAAAGCAAATGTTGTAATAAAAATGACATAAAAATGCATTCTGTATTGGAGACAATTGGTCAGAAATTGCTGGTGATTACCATAAAGGTATAATTGAATGAGTATTTCCTGTATCCGGGCACTGAATACTTTGCTGTCAAATCCTGGCAACAGCTCTAAGGGGTAGGGGTCGCCATCCGCATTCTTCACAGAAGGACCTGGGCTAGACTGTCCGAGATCTTGATTCTTGATTCTGACCTTATCGAAGGGCTAGATAAAGATGCATAATCACAGACCCACACATACATATGCATGGCATGGACATGTACAGTGGCTGCCAGAGGTCAAGCTTCCCTAGAGCTAGATTCTGTGATGGGGATTGCCATGCAGGGATTTTATGGGGGACAGCTCTTGGGTTCAGCATGTAGGGGAGACTGAGCAAAGGAACCAAGGCAGTGGGGGAAGCTGGGCTGTGGTGCAGTCACAACAAAAGCCCCAACCGACCCTACACATCTTACAGAGTTGTCCTGAATTGGGGCAAGGGTCTTTGGGTCCCCAAACTGGCCAGTCATTGAATGTGCACTGCCATCCTGGGTCAGGTGGTATAACCTTGAGGGAGGCAACTCTCTGTAGTTGAAGCCTGGGGACAACCAGCAAGGAGGGACCCAGCCCTGAGCTCTCTCCTGTCAACACTCCCAGAAGTTGGGCAAAGATTGTCTCTGTCCTAAAGGGGGCAGGGGACCTGGGTGGCACATCACACAGCTCAACTACAGTGACTATTTTGTTTTTTTAGTTTATTTATTTTGAGAGAGAGCAAGAGTAAGCTGCGGAGGGGCAGAGAGAGAGAGAGAGAGAGAGAGAGAGAATCTCAAGCAGGCTCTGTCCGCGCTGTCAGCACGGAGCCCGATGCAGGGCTCGAACACGTGAACCGTGAGATCACGACCTGGGCCAAAGTCAAATGCTTAACTAACTGAGCCACTCAGGTGCCCCTACGATGACTATTTTCTGATCCCCAACTTAGGATATGGTTCTATGTACCTATTTATGGGTTTGTAAGGGATAGAAATCACATAGCTTTAATGCTAAAGAAATAATAATAATAATAATAATAATAATAATAACAATAATAAAAGATCAAGGTGGGGGAAAGAACCACAAATACTGCTTTGGCTTATGTGTAGGAAATGAGGAATCTGCCTCTATTCGGTCCCTTTGCTGTGACACAGTCTCCATGTGACACACACACACTAAAATGACTCTAAACAAAACATGGAAACTTTGCTAGCAAAGAAGGGACACAGAAAGGGCAGAGAATAATCTGAAATATCAGTAACACGATTATTACCGAAGTGGATAATCACCATTTTGAACAGTCCTGGTCAACATTAAAATACATGTCCTCCAAATGAAAGATGTTACAAGGGATAAAAAAAAAACCCAATTAGTGGTTGTGCATCCTCAATAATTTTTTTTTATCTTCAATCTTTCCTCACAGATTTTATCTTCTAAATGATATTAAAAGGACATAATTGCCTAGGATGGTTCTTGCTTAAAAAAGACCATACAAACAGCACAAATACTTATGCTATTGATCATGAAGTGCAAGTTCTGTTTCATTTTCCATTTTATAATGAGAACAGTCAGAAATGTTTTTAGAGTTTCAAATCAAAACTATGTATTATTTATTGTGATCTAGGTAGCCGTTATGCAGAAGCTTTTAAAAAGCTAGAAAGCAAAAATGGCTTAACAGGGCATGAATTTGAAATAGATCACCAGGGGATAACGAATCCAGCTTATATTGTGGGAAAATGCAAAGAGCCATTAATTCATATTATGCTGCCCGGCTATTCTATTGATGACTGCAAAAATAAAGTCTCCAGTCACCATTCTCGTTGAGACATGAGCAGCCAGATATCGGTGCAGAAGCTGGATTTCAAAAAGTTAATAATAAACCTGAATCCAGAATAATTTCGAAGCGTGCAAACAACAAAAGGCAGTGGAGAGTGAAAATTCAAACGTAGCAACGTCATCTGATTAGAAATCCGTTGTCATTGTCCTCCACCGAAACGGTCCACAAATTGCTGATGTAGTCTATGACCTCTGTAGAGGAATTGAATTTAGTATCCAAAGTTGGTGGCTCAGCATTTCCTCTCCCCTTTCTTTTTAAAACCCCACACTACAGAAGGGCACAGGGTAACACATTTTACTGTTAAATATAATTTGAGCCTGCTGGAAGACGGCCCGCTCACAAGTGTCACCCTGGCAACTCACCTATGACTTCGGCTTTCTGATAGGAGTTGTTCCCAACTTTCCTCACCACCCCCCGCCCCCCTGCAGCACCATTCTGTGCTGTAGCCACAGGGTAAAGCGAGGGAGGGCGGTCTTGAATACCATTTCAAACTCGAACTACTTTTCTAAGTGGCAACTCCAAAGCTCACAGAAACTCTATCCCGTGCTTCATTTTTACATGATAGTGCTTGCAACACTCACTCTGGGTTCTGATCAGAAAGCAGTCAGCCAATACCGTTGCACTGTGTACGTGGCCCACAGTAAGAGAGTTCAGAAGAAGACCCAACCACGAATCCAAACAGCAGTGGTGAAAAGACATCACGCCCTTCCCTAACCATCATACCGTCTTGCACTCACTGTCTTCCGTGGCTCCCATGTCTGTCCGTCCCTGTTCATGCTGTCGTTCTGCCAAGACAGCCAAGCTAGGCGGAGGGCAAACCCGTCAATGTCTCCCTACAACTGTCCCCCACTTCCCAAATGAGGGGCGGTGCCCCAGCTTCCCATATCCGTGATCGACCTTTCCCACTGCCGGTTCCATCAACACCAACTGCCAAGGGTTGCACGTTATGGAGACATCGTGTTAGTATGTGTCTTTCACCCAGAGAATACAAGGGAGAGAGAAAAAGAGACACAGAGACAGGCAGAGGCAGAAAGAGGCAGAAAAAAAAAAAAAAAAGACCAAAACAGGAAGGCTCAGTTCTTGGGTCCTGCACATAATTGAGTGTAAACTCTTCTGTTACTGGTGGCTTTCGGGATGAGTGAATCATGTTCTGTACACACACTCTGACCACTTACAGCCCACTGCTTTCACAGCAATGACTGACCATTCTGTGAATTTCAGAGAACAATGCCTTGTCCTTGAGACCAGCTACAACTCGCATGCACGTGCCCTCATTCTAAGCTACACCAACTCAGCGTTTCCATAAATTCATTTTCTATACCTAAAACCCATTGGGCGTTGCAATGTATTTGACCAAATCAGAACTATCCCGGGCTGAAAAGAGTTGGTTTGAAAATAATTAATGACCATCTTTTTTTTTTTTTTTTTCGGTATGAAAGTTGCATTTTCTCTAAAAAGGAGGAAATAAAACTGAGAAAGAAATAGGATGTTTCAGGAAACTGGGCTGGGTGGCCAGTATTTGCACTGTCTGTGAAAATGCCTAACACCCTGTTACTGAAAGTACCTAGTAGGGAAAAAGTGATGAATGGATGTTGAGGTGATTGTCCTTTTTTTTTTTTTTTTTTTTTAATTTTTTTTTTAACGTTTATTTATTTTTGGGACAGAGAGAGACAGAGCATGAATGGGGGAGGGGCAGAGAGAGAGGGAGACACAGAATCGGAAGCAGGCTCCAGGCTCTGAGCCATCAGCCCAGAGCCCGACGTGGGGCTCGAACTCACGAACCGCGAGATTGTGACCTGAGCCGAAGTCAGACGCTCAACCGACTGAGCCACCCAGGCGCCCCGGTGATTGTCCTTTTTTAACTAGAATTTTTTCTTTTTTTAAAAAAAGGCTTCACTCCTAGCATGGAGCACAATTGTGGGGCTTGAACTCATGAACCTGAGATCAGGACTTGGATGCTTAACCCACTGAGGCAGCCAGGCACACCCTTTTTAAACTAGAATTTAAACATGGGTGGTGGTTTTGATTCTACACTGATCCTTCATGTCAGGAGTGGAACCAGCTTAGAGAAAACAAAAACAAAAGCCATGTTAAAACTTTAAAATCACAAAAATTAAAAATAAAACCTTGGGGCTCAGTCAGTTAAGCGTCTGGACTCTTGATTTCCGCTCAGGTTATGATCTCACGGTTCATGGGACTGAGCCCCGAGTCGGGCTCTGCACTGGCAGTGTAGACCCTGCTTGGGATTCTCTCTCCCTCTCTCTCTGCCCCTCCCTCATGTGCACACATGCTCTCTCTCCCTCTCTCTTTCAAAACAGGTAGGTAAACATTAAAAAATAAAAGTAAAATAAAACCTTAATCAGAGCCTAAAATAATAAAGCCAAATCTGTTCGTTGAATATAGAGCGATTAGCCAAGGCAAATGCCATCAATGTGAATGGATTTCCTCAGTTCAAGTCTTATTATTTTAAGACATTTAGGTAACCTGACACTACAATAAAGACGTGCAACAAGAGGAAAAAAATGAATCGGTGGAAGGGGCAGCCTGAGTGTGAACAGACCAGGCCTCTGCCTCTGCCTCTTAGCATTAGGTCAGCTGTTTAATTTTGCTTCAAATTCATTTCCTTATGTGTAAAAATGCAAGTGATAGATCAGCTGTTCTTTAAAGCTTCTGGAAAGTCGGTAGAGAAACAGACTAGAAATAGTAAAAAGGGAGCATTTTGTGATCTTCCAACAGGTCTTAAGGGAAAAAGTCAGTAGGCTAATCAAGGCCACAGTAATCAAATAAAATTCACTCAAAATAGTACTATTGTCAGTATTATTTGAATTTAAAATTTTGAGCCATGCCATTCCCTCAAAGAAGGCTCTGAGTAACGTCTGACTCGGGGAGACGTCTCTGAAACAGTGCAGCCTCTGTTATAACAGGCTCACTTAATGACGTTCTGGATGATGCTGGGAAAATCCAAAGGAAGGGACCCTGATGTACCCTGAAGAATGTGGGAAAAATCCTGCTCAGTCCCATAAGCCATACTCAAGTCTGCGCAGAGCAATGAAAGTAAGGAACAGATAAGAAACCATGATTTCAACAGAAAAAGAATCATACTTTGAAAAGCAAAGCTTGTTTCTTAGATAATTTCTGTAAATACCGTGAATTAAAGTGGAGAATGGCACTGGCTTGTAACTCCTAAATTTTATGGGTTTCTTTTAAATTTATTTTTTATTTATTTTGAGACAGAGAGAGAGAGAGAGCATGAGCAGGGTAGGGGCAGAGGGAGAGAGAGAGAATCCCAAGCAGGCCCACTCTGTCAGTGCAGAGCCCGACACAAGGCTCGATCTCACCAACGGTGAGCTCATGCCCTGAGCTGAAATCAGGAGTCAGACTCTTAACCGACTGAGTCACCCAGGCATCCCAAATTTTGGAGTTTTCATTGTTTTTTAAATACTGGTTTCGATTTCCTTTCATCAAACTGACAAAGCCCCCACATTTGTCCCTAGGGAAAAAATCCCCATTTATTCCACTAAGAAGACCAACAAGCAGAGATACAAATGAAATGGTAGGCAATGTCAAAATGAAATGGACTGAGAATGCAGCGAGTTGTGTTTTAAGTATCTGAATGAGTAATTTTTTTGCTGAAGGACGGTGGACATATAATGTTCTCCCGGCATCAGATGTACAACATCGTGATGCAACAATTACATACGGTACGAGACGCTCACCAAAATCTGTGTGTTACCATCTCTCACCGTACAACGTTATCACAATATTATTGGCTGTATTCCTTACGCTGTAATTTTCATGATCTATTTATTTTATAACTGGAAGCCTGTACCTGTCAATCCCCTTCCCCTAGGTCACCCACCTCCCCACATTCCCCCATCTGGCAACCACCAATTTATTCTCTGTATCTGTGAGACTCTTTCTGTCTTTTTTTTTTTTTATGTTTCTTTGCTCATTCGTTTTGTGTGTTAGAGTCCAAATCTAAGGGAAACCATATGATGTTTGCCATTTTCTGTCAGACTTCTTTTGACAGCTTAAGTACCAAATCAAATTGATAGTTCACAGAAGATTTGTAACGATCGCCTCTAGCTCCCAAATCAATGTTTCTAGCCTGGAACCCTCCCCTAACCACCACACTTAGTAACTTCCAGCTGCCCAGTGGCCTTGTCTATCTACATGTCCCATGTATACCTCAAAGTCCTTTCCTCCCCAAGAACAGGTCTGCTTCCCTCCCCTAAATTCCTAAAAATGTCACCAGAGTCAGAAACCTGAGAATCCCAGGCCCTAACATTTCTCACTTCCAAGGCCCAAACTATCACCAAATCCAGCACAGTGTAGCTCTTTCAAAGCTCTCTTCCTCTCTGTTCCTCACTGCTTCCTCCCCAATGTCAGCCCTCCCATATCTTTGCCAGGTCAGTGCAAAACAAACCTTTCTTCAATCTTGCTCACCTCCAGCTGTCCCTACACTCTCTCCAAGGCAACATACCTCAAATACCAATGACTGGGGTACCTGGTGGTTCAGTCAAGCAGCTGACTTCAGGTCAGGTCCTGATCTCGCAGTCTGTGGGTTCGAGCCCCACACTGGGCTCTGTGCTGACAGCTCAGAGCCTGGAGCCTGCTTCAGATTCTGTGTCTCCCTCTCTCTCTGCCCCTCCCCTGCTTGCACTCTGTCTCCTTCTCTCAAAAATAAGCATTAAAAATTTTTAAATTCCAATGAATGCCATCTTTAAAAAGATTTTTTTTGGGGGCGCCTGGGTGGCACAGTCGGTTAAGCGTCCGACTTCAGCCAGGTCACAATCTCGCGGTCCGGGAGTTCGAGCCCCACGTCAGGCTCTGGGCTGATGGCTCAGAGCCTGGAGACTGTTTCCGATTCTGTGTCTCCCTCTCTCCCTGCCCCTCCCCTGTTCATGCTCTGTCTCTCTCTGTCCCAAAAATAAATAAACGTTGAAAAAAAAATTAAAAAAATAAAAATTAAAAGAAAAGATATTTTTTTGATGTTTATTTATTGTTGAGAGAGAGAAAGACAGAGCGGGAACAAGAGAGAGACAGAGAGGGAGAAGGACACACAGAGTCCAAAGCAGGCTCCAGGCTCTGAGCTGTCAGCATGGAGCCCGAAGTGGGGCTCGAACCCATGAATGGCGAGATCATGACCTGAGCTGATGTCGGATGCTTAACCAACTAAGTCACCCAGGCTCCCTCCAATGACTGTCATCTTAAAACCCCTCAGTGCTTACACACACACACACACACACACACACACACACACACACACACACACCTTTCATACCCTGTGGTTCAATAACCCTAACAACTTATTATTCCGCATGCAGATTTCACACCCGCATCCCGCTGCTCCTGTCTACAAGACCCTAGGCCACTCCACTAGGCCAACTCCTATTCATCTTTCAAGGGCCACTTCAGGGGTTACCTCCTGTAAGCAGCCTGCTTTTTATACACACAGTCTCTGGCCCCAGGCTGCCTCAGCTTCTGTTGCACTCCTTAATGCAGTCTCAATATACTTTCATCATATTGGAATTGGCTATCTATTCATGTGCTTGTCTCTTGCACATGACAGATATTACTTGGAGGTAAGGACTCACCACCTCTGCTCCTTGAGATCCTTGCAAAGTTTACGGAACCATATTAAAAATGAATCAAACCATATAAAGAAAAACAGATTGGAGGATATAAGGGTATTTTGGAGGATTCCACATAGTCATTGTCTTTCTTACTTATGCAAATAAATCTTCATGGTTTACAAAGTGCTTTCACTGAAGTTGTTTTGTTTTGTCCTTAAAACATTCCTAAAAGGCAAGGTAAGGCTATTATGAAGGCTCTGAGAGACACTAAATACGTAAGAAAGTCTTTTGAGAAGAGAAATGTTATTGATTTCTCAAGGTGTGCATGTGTGTGTGTGTGTGTGTGTGTGTGTGTGTGTGTGTTCAAATAAGTCTTGTTAGATCAGAGCCACAACATCAAATAAATTCCTGTTCTGTCAAAATAACCAAGTGATTTCCTTCGTAACTACTGAAAAAGTCTCCTGAAAAAGAAAAACTCTCAATTCTATGCAGAGAGTTTTCAATAACCTGGTCTCTTATTCACTCTTTTCCAAGAAGTAGATTTTGGAAGACAGAACAGCTAATTTAGATTTCTAAAGACAAAGAGAGGACTGATTAACTCTCACCTTCAGAAGATCCACTGGGGCCCACAGTCTCCTGAAAGTTTCCCTGATGTGTGAAAGCTGTCCTTTCCTCAGGATGATGCCAACAGCTGAGAGCAGCTTTGGCCAAAGTCTTCAGCAAACAGGGGTAGTGGGTGCTAAGGAAGAACACCACAAGGATTCCTGAGAAAGAAAAGAAAAGAAAAGAAAAAACATAGAACAGTGTAAATTGTTTTGGGTTAGTTAATTCTATTAAGCTGATATTTCACTCTACCTACCACCTTAACATCGACAAGGGGAACTTAATACATCTTAAATTCCGTGATTCATTTTAACCACACAGTTCTGCACTTAAGACCATCAATGTCTTAAGACTTTAAGCAATTTAATGGCAACAGGCAATGAAAACAGGTAACATAATTCCAATTACATCTTAGTGTAGGATGAAAGCCCAAGTGACCCCTAAACAGCAGGAAACAACTGTGCACACAAATTAGAGGGGTGGGGGGAGAAGGCACTTGATCTTATTCTATTCTTATACTTCATGAGAACACCATGTGCTTTATAATCACATCGACACACAGGCTGTGCCCAGGAAGAATCTAACACCGACAGAAAGGAACAAACAATGAAGAATGAAGTATTTGATCAAGGTTGACGATGTCAGAGAAGAACTCAGCAATGCAATTACATTTTAGAGGTGGCTTTGAAGGCGGTAAGAAAAGAAGGCATCTGGGAATAAAGAGAGTTGCTAAACACACTAAGAAAACAAGTGTAAGGTTAAGGTAGAGCTACACATAATGAAGCCTTCGTTAATCGGAAACCAACTAACAGAAGTACTCAACTACTGTGTTTGTTTAATGCCTCACTTTGATGAGAAAGGGTAAAAATCGCAGAAGGGAGCATTCAGAAAACCTCTTTAAACAAGAACTTGGGGGTCAGTGTGTAAGGAGGAGAGCAGAAGCCAAGAGCGCTACACCTGCTCCCAGCACTAATGGTCTGACCTTGGGCTTGCTAAGTGCTTCTCTACCCTGCGGGCACTTTTAACGATACTCGAGAGCTTGTTGAAAGTATCTCTGGCTTGCCTCACCCAGGCCAAATAAATCTTCGACATGAAATCAGAATCTCAGGTGGGATGGAGCCCGAGCACAGGCATTTTTTCCAAAGAGACAAAGTCTGAGAAGACGGCTCATCTAGCTCTGACATTCTGCCTCGTCCCCATGGTTTGCACCTGATAATTCAAGTTTGCTTAAAATATTATTTTTAATGTTTATTAGTTTTTGAGAGAGAGAGAGAGAGAGAGAGAGAGAGAGAGAGAGAGAGAGAGACTGTGAGTAGGGGAGGGGCAGAGAGAAAGAGCCTGAAGCAGCCTCCAGGCTCTGAGCTGTCAGCACAGAGCCCGATGTGGGGCTCGAACTCAGAAACGGCCAAGTCTTGACCTGAACCACCCATGTGCCCCTCAAGTTTGTTTTAAAACAAATACAATTCAGGGGCGTCTGGGTAGCTCAGTCAGTTAAGTGTCTGACTCTGCATTTCAGCTCAGGTCATGGTCTCCCAGTTTGTGGGGTCGGGTCCGGCATAGGGGCTCTGCACTGACACTGCAGAGCCTGCTTGGGATTCTCTCTCTCCCTCTCTCTCTACCCCTCCCTGCTCTCTCTCTCTCTCTCTCTCAAAATAAATAAATAAACATTAAAAAATAAAATGAAACAAATACAATTTAAATTAATAGTATCCAAAGTTTAAGACCCTATAAAATCATATCGTTGCCCAATTTTCAAGAAGGGACTGATGCCCTGAGAAATACGGTGATGTAGGTAGGGTCCAAGCAAAAGAACACCACTAGGACAGAATCAAGTCTTTAGGGGAGGTAAAGTCGGATCCTGAGCTGGGGCTGGACTCGATCTCTCCCAGGCCGGGCCGTATGACCGGGAGACATGGAGTCACATGCTTGACCGGGGATCAAGGCCACGGGCTCTCTGGGCCCCCACTCCTTACAGAACAATAGAGATCAAAGCTAATCCTACTTGCTAAGTTACAGTCCTTCATATGAGCTGGACATCGTGCTTCTAAGAAGTGCTTTAATCCAAACAAACTTCTCGGACCTCACTACTGGTACCGGAACAGTTTATTTATAATTTCTAAGTGAGGCAATTGAAGCCCAGCGAGGTCAGGCTCAGCCCCAGGATGGAGGAAGTCGAGAGTTCACAAAGCTAGTCTCTCTCCTAACCGTGGGCCGGCGGGCGGGGAACACAGTGACCCGCAAGCCGCAGGCGAGGCTCCTCCGCTCTGGGTCTACTTAGGCGGCGCTTGCCCCCACGCATGCGCAGTCGCACCCTGGGCAGTGGAGCCTGAAGCATCCCGCGGGCTTCCTGGTGGCGGCAGAGCTCCTCTGATGAAATCCTACTTCCGCTGTTCCTGCCAGGAGTAACATGGTACGGAAGGATTTCCATTCTCCCTGCACAACACACACACACACACACACACACACACACACACAAACACACACAACCACACCCACCACACCACACACACACACACACACACATCTACGCAGACCCACACACACACACACACACACACGCACACGACTATACCACACGTGCGCGTGCACACACTCCCGAAGACTTAATGACACTATTTTGAGGGACGTCAGCTTGGGCAACTATCTGAAGAGTCACCACTGAAATCTGCCCTAACCGCCTCAGGCCCTCACGAATATGAGTTCAAAGCCTACCCGAGGGGTATCTGGACCACCACTTACAATTCACCGAAACGTTACCGAACGTTTAAATATTTTATTTAAGAGGCTGAGGCAAAAATACTACTGTTTCTGACACCTCAGGCATATTCCAATTGTACGGTGGCAGAATTACCTTAAGTTTAATGATAATGCAAAAAGAGGGTTTTCATTAGACACGTCTGGGAAGACATGAAAGAATGATGGTCAAAATACAAGCACAAAATTTTGGGAATTGGAGGGGGCCTCGACAGTCACTGTATCCAACCACCCATCTGCCTATGTCCCTATCCATTTTAAGGGACTCCGTATGGAGACGAACGTTGCTTCCTGCAGCTTTCACTCATTGGTCTCAATTCTGGCCTTTGGAGACATATCCAGATTTGCATTCTGATGTCAACTGCCCAACCACAGCCCGCTGTTCTGAAAAGCAGGGATAAGTTGTGGTTTTAGCAAGGCGGCCGCTGACTGGATACCCGTGAGTAACCCACAGAGGCTGGCGGAGGGCCCATGAGGTGCCTCTGTGCAAGGGTCTCGCCCCAGAAGAGAGACGATGATCAGCCAAGTCCATCAAACTAGCTCTCTCTGGGATCTGAAGTGGACATCAGGTGTCAGAGGAGGACCTCCCGAATATGCAAAGGTAAGCAGAAAGGCCAAAAGAGAAACCGTGAGAGAGAAGAGTCATGCCTGAACTTGCCTGACCCTGACAGCTTCCCCCTTTCCAGACCCAGGCAGGGGAGCTGGGTGGCAAGTCCCTGCTCCTTAGAGCACCCTGAGTCTCTGTTCTCCACAAGTCCAAATGGGCAGTACGTATGGAATAAAATTATAGCACCTCATTTCCTGGCCGTTCTTACGGCTGTTTATCAGCTTGACAATGAAGATCTCCCTTATCGTTCTGTAGGTATTGTTGTTAGGACCAACTAAAGGCTTTATTTTTACCCCATTAATATTGCACCTTTAAAAATGGAGCTCATTATTCCAGCTTGCCAAAAATTCGCAACCTCTCAATTCCGCCCCTCCAAAATATTTGTTCTGCCTTTCACCTTCATGCCGCCTGCAAATTAGACAAGCATGCCATCCAGAATGATGTTCATGCTATGATAAGAACACTGAATAAGACACTACTTCACAGAGCAAACAGTGGTATGGAAAACAGCAAAAACCAGACCGGTCAAGAAATAAAAATGAATGTAGTTTAGCATTGAGGTCATTACTTAAAATTAATAATTCCCAATTCTCCAAATTGACTGCAAATCATCTGTAAGATATAAACAGCTATGTAAACTGACGGGACCACGCAATTCATCTGCTGGATAAAGGTTTTACCATTTCCTTGGTAAAAAACCGCAAAACCCAGAAGGATTAGATTTCAGCATCATTAGAGAAAATTAGGCCATAGTTGCGATAATTGGCAACATGAACTTTGTAGTTAGAATAATTACCTGTGCAGCAGACCAAGAAGTTATGTTTGAGAAACATATTGCAAAACCAGAGCCACGTTAGTTTCATCCTTCCCAGAGGCAATCATGGAAATTAGCAGTCTGTCATTTTAGGTCATCTGGTATACCCCTGCCAAAGTGAAATTGTTCTCCAAAGATCTCAACTGCTTTGTCTAATTTAGCTTTCAGGAAGCCTCATGGGATCTCTCCTTAGAGTAAAAAGCCCCACACCGAAGAGCTTTTTAAGTTCTTGTGTCTGCTTTTCTTAGTTTTTCTGTCTGTACCCTTACGGTCAGACTGTCAAGCTCCAGTCTCTCATGGTGGTCAGTGTGCCCTCCTGGAACAACCCAACCCGTCCTCACTGCTCTACCTGGGTACCCCTGGTCGTCCCAGGACTGACTGTGTAAATAAGACTGGAAATCTTCAAAGGGAGGGCTCCTTGGGCCTGTCTACAAAGCAAACACACGAGTGTGTGTGTAGATTTCCTGCCATCTCTGTTGAAGACGCAGAGGCCTTCTTGCCTTGCTTCTTTTTTCTCAGCTGTGTCGAATTGTGACACTGTTCTTTCAACAATTACCGTCTGATCCACTGGGGTCAAGGTACTGCCCTGCAAGCCACAAGAAACACAAAGACAACTAAGCAGCTTCTGCTCAAAGACAGGCAGAGATGAGAGATAATAATACCATCTTGGGTCGTATGGCATTTTGTGGTTTAGTTTTCACAAAAGTAATCTAACTTGACACGGAAAAATAGGTATTTTTCTTGCCATCTTATGGATAAAAATAAAGGTTGAGCAAGGTTGGGAAAGTTATCGATCATTCATTACAGCTAGTGAGCAGCAAAGCCAGGACTTCACAGAGACGAGCTTTGGGATTCCTAGTCTATGTTACTCACACAACCTCACAGGTGCATTCATTGTTCACGCAGATCGAATGACTACCCACCAACATACATTGAAAGCTTACTCCATACTGGGTACTTTGGACATGTATTTGATCCATATATTCAATAACAACTTTCCGAGGTGGGCATTTTAGTGTCCCACCTAATAGGAGGGAAAAATGAGAACGAGGCACAGAATGAGAACTCATGGCCCAGCGTCGCATGGCTAGTGGGTGGCAAAGAGTAATAAACACCAAGAGAGCAGTGCCACCCGGAAGAAATGTGGAGGAAGTCACTGGATCTGTTGCTAGGAAGGACGCTGAGAAAGTTTTGGAACGTTTTCTAGCGTTTCCAGAACAGTGAGACTTTTCTTCTCTTGTGAGTCCTGTGAGAAGACACTGGCATGGGAGACGAGAAAAAGATGGCAGTTCCAAGAAAAGAAGGAAACATGGCGCTTCCCTTTCCCTCTGCTGTGGCCACGGGCACAGCCCGACCAGAGTCACCTGATGGGACAGAGAACTGCCAACCCGTGAATACCATTTGCCACTTTCATGCCTGCGATGTATATTTTCTATTATTTTAAAGTCTTTGGACAGATCACGTTGGTTAAGCAAAGCAGAGAGAAGAGACCCTTGGCATTCATGGCCTCATGTGTGTGGTGGTGATCTTACAGTGACCGCCTGGGAGGCTCATGGGATGTGACTTAGCAGTTTGCCGGGACACCAGTTTGAAACACGCAAACTCGCTAGCTGCTCCGTACTCACACCTCAGTGCAGTTTCCTTATTCTGAGCCTGATTTCAGGTTTGAAAGGAGGGAGCCAGGAAGAAAGGATGTGCGCTCCAGTATTCAGTGAGAAGCTTTCATGGCCCACAGGAGGGACTAAGAGGTTCCTACACAAACTCGTTAATCCTACAAAAATCCCACAATGTGGCCATTATTATACAGATTTTCTACGTGGGCACACTGAGGCACAGAAAAGTCCAGTGATGCATCCCGAAGTCAGAGAGCTTGTCCATGTCCGAGGATTTGACATGCGGTCTGCCTAACCTGGGATTATCCCAACATGGGATTTGACTGTGGTCTGCCTAACTCTGTGCTATGGCATCCCTCTTCTATTTCTGCTGATGTCGTTGAACAAGCAAACAAATACACAAAAACTTTGTGAGGAGGGGAAGACACTAGCCGAGACATAAAACCTCAGTTAACGTTGGAAAGCCAGTTAACTTCAGACATGAGGGCAGACAGTCCCTGACTTACACTGGTTCAATGTACCACGTTTTGATTTTACGATGGTATGAAAGCAATATGCGTTCAGTAGAAACTGAACTTCAAAATTTGAATCTGGGTCTTTTCCTGGGCTAGCAATACGTGGGACGCTCCTCTCGCGATGCTGGGCAGCACGTAGCAGCTCTGTGGGCCGTGGGATCACCAGAGTCAACAAGCCCCACACTTGTAACCATTCTGTACCCACATGCCCATTCTGTTGGTCACTTTAAGTACCGTATTCACTAAATTACATGAGATATTCACCACGCGATCACCAAACAGGCTGTGTGTTAGATGATTTTACTATCAGCTGATGTAAGTGTTCTGAGCACACGCAAGGTAGGCTACAGGCTAAACTGTGCTGTTTGGGAGATCAGGTGTATTAAATGCATTTTAGACTTAGGATATTCTCAATTTGCGACGGGTTCATCAGGACAGAACCCCACTGTAAGTCGAGGAAGATCCGTATATGCCAAAAAAATAAAAAATAAAAATAAGGCCACAGCACGCTTAGTGGAAGTATGCCCCATGGGAAAAGCCAAGCACCTTACAAACTTTCCATATTCTTGGATTGAGAGATGACCCGAGGTCGTAGAAATCAGTCGCCATAAGGCCTGCTGTGCTCCCGCGAATTCAGAGGCCAAGGGAGAAATGGTTCAAAGAGAGGAACGTGTCTGGCCTCACAGCGCGTGAAGCGTGTGACTGACACACATGCTGTGAAGTGCCAACAACGTGCAGACGAGTCTGGAGGTGGGAAAAAGCACCTCTGGCTGGGATGGGCCATAAACATGGCCCACCTCCCTGAATCGGAACTCTAGGGAGCAGCGGAGATGTGAGGACGTTTGTGCACCAAGAGGACAGAGGGATGGATAAGGGAGACCAAGATGGCGGCCAACCGCCGGTGGCCAGAGCGGTGGCCAGAGCGCAGGCGCCGTGCAGAGGGTCGGATGCAAGGGACGCGCACGGGGCCTTGGGGAGTCCCTGCTGTACTTCAGCCACTTAACTTCAACATGAGGGGTGCGCGGACCCATGTCAGGTCTTCCCCCACGTCGGAGAGAACACTCCTTCGAAATCAGTTTTCAAGAACCGATGCCACAGCCCTTGGGCAGAAACCCGCTTATTTGCATATCGCCCAGTCCTCTTGCTAAACAACAGTTGGAGTCAAGTCAAAACGAAATGAAATGCCAACACCCTTCAACAGTAACACAAATGCTTTGCAACCTCGAACTTGAATTTAATAGAACATACAAAACAAATCTGCTTTGATGACTCTGAAAAGCAACTGAGCGAGTTCCAACTTGAGCAGGGGGTTTATTTATTTTGTGTCGCTCCTGTCATTATTCAGATCGCTCAAGAAGCACTTAGCGGGTGCCTACAGGGTAACGCACAGGAGTTCGAAGCAGGAATGCTAATGGTTTTTATTTTTGTACTTCATTTTAACTGGATTGTTTTAGGCAGTATTTGATTTTTATCTGGGGGAAACTTTGACAGCTGATTTTTAGCGGCATTTATTAAGGTGGTTTCGCTTTTCGACATA
>NC_062562.1:74035802-74085802 GCF_022837055.1 Prionailurus viverrinus | reverse complement strand
AGGAAAGAATTTCAAACCGAAGAAGCTAGTAGCTAATTGCATTTTCCAGGAGGGTGAACTCAGTGTATTTTAGCTATTTAATATACTAGAATATTTAAATAAAGTCCTCCCTCCCCAATTAGTGTGTACCTTCAAGAGTGTGCTTTGACATAGGATATGGATACCTGTGACTGTTTGCCAAAGGTGTACTTTAAACTACATTTCAAATTCATTTAGATCACATGCAATTAGAGAACTCAGCTCTTAAGCTTTGACATAGGGCTGTGTTCCATGGATATACACTATTATTTTTTTTTTAATTTTTTTTTTTAATTTTTTTTTTCAACGTTTATTTATTTTTGGGACAGCGAGAGACAGAGCATGAACGGGGGAGGGGCAGAGAGAGAGGGACACACAGAATCGGAAACAGGCTCCAGGCTCTGAGCCATCAGCCCAGAGCCCGACGCGGGGCTCGAACTCACGGACCGTGAGATCGTGACCTGGCTGAAGTCGGACGCTTAACCTACTGCGCCACCCAGGCGCCCCAAGGATATACACTATTATAAAGTCAGAGGCATTTCTCACAGCAGCCTTAACTTTGTGTTTTGTTACTAGAGCAAGATTAAATGTGACATGGCTATGAAAGTACAGGTTTCCTGTTCATCCCCACCAGCCCCCCTCCCCCGACCCTGCTGCCCACTATAATGGTATACAAGAGAAGGGTTTGTATACTGGCTTTTTTCACATCCTAATTGTGTTCTTGTAGGCAAGGTGCTTACCCTTACCGAGCCTTGGTTTATTTCTCTGAGAAGCCGTAATATGATCTTCCTTTAGAGCTTGATTATGGAGATTAAATGAGACAATATGTGTCAACTGCTGAGCACAGTGCTTAGAGAATGGTAATGGTAGCTATTATTTATATTAAATGACAGATTTCTTACTTTAATATTTCTTAATTTAAGATGACTAGGTGACTGTTGACACTGCATAATACAAGGTCATTATGGGCAGAGTTAAACAGTAACTACTTACAAATGTTGGATAAATGAACCACAGCCTTTTAACATCCACAGGGTAGCCCATGGGTCTGTTGTGCATGTGTGTGCAAGACTTTTTTTTAACTACTGTTTTTCTTGCATTCTGACTTTGCTTGAAGAGGATTAATGCAGATTTTGCTAATGAGGTTTGTGAGAAGGGATACTAAGGATGATTATTAATTAATTAATTGTTTATTTCAATAATACTGAGCACCTACAATGTACCAAGCATGGGGTGACAGTGAAGAATAAGACATTGTCTCTGCCCCTAAGGAGCTTACTTGTAGCTGGGAAGACAATCAAGTTAGCGATGGATACGGTAACAGAGTAAGTGCATGATGATATGGGCATGAATGAAAGGGGCATCTAACTGGTTTTGGGAGACTAGAGATTTCCCAGAAGAAATCTGAAGTCTGGTGACATAGTGATGAGGGCATTGGACTAGCAGCAGAGGGAGCAGTGAAAGCATCTGGAGAGGTTTGTCCACCATGTTATGAAACGTGAACACCATGCTACGGGCAGGAAGGAACGTCTGAAAGGTTTTAAGTACACAAAGGCATCTGTGTTCAGAAATACAGTTTTGGTAGTAGTGCAGAAGGAAGAAAGGTTGTGGGTAAGACGACCAGTTAAGAGGCTGTTGCAGCACTCTGGGCTCAAGGCAATGGTGGTTATGGGGATGGAGACAAAGCGAACAGATACCAGATCTGTTAAAGAGTTAGAATTGAGGTTACTTGGTCTCTAATTGAAGGTGAGGGTATATGAAAGATGGAGGGTTAAGTCCCAGGTTTTTTACTTCAGCCTCTGGGTAGATGTTGGTGCCATTCATTGAGATAGGAAATGTGAGAGGAAGAACAGCTTTTGTCTGGGGAATTGGGGAGATGATGAGTTCTTTTTTAGACATATTGATTTTTTTTAGTGCTTATGGGATCTTCAGATGGAGATCCCTCCCTGCCATACCATCCCAATATCTGTAATTTAGGAAAGGAAACTTAGGAAAGGAAAGGAAAGGAAAGGTCTAGCATGTGTTTGATTTCCCAGCAGGCAATCTAGTCAGCTTTTGGGATACCAACAAAGCTTAGGCACCTCATACCTCAAAGAAGAGAGAGAAAGTTAGAAAAATCTAGAAAGAAGTTACTTAAACTTCAGCATACTTTTAAAATTTTGTGTCAGTTTAAAAGTAAAATTTTATTTTGTTGTTTAGGGTTGTTTAATTTTGAATGGCGAAGGTGGTGGGAACTGGAAGTACTGATCTGTGAATCATTGGCATAAAGAGGCTAATTAAAGTGACCATGTGGAAGAAATTATCCAGGGAGGGAATGAAGAGCAGTAGTTTTCTCTTTGCACATTGGAATCTTTTGGGGGAACTCGAAAAAAAATTCTGATGCTTGAGACCTATCTCTAGAGATTCTGACTTAATTGATTCAGGTTGACCTGGATCAAGGTTTGAGAAGCTCTGGCCCAGAGTGAGGAGAGATCCCAGGAAAGAATATGGATGATCGTGACACTTAAGAGTAAGACAGGTGGCCTGACTCAGAGTCCAAGGAAACACTCTTCAGGGACATTGGGTATAGCTGCCTCGTATGTGCTTGACTCAGATAATTGAGTTCAAAGACCAACCAACCAACCAATCTTCAATAATCTCCAGAGTCTCCCATCACCACCACCATCCCTCCTGGGATGTATAGGATAACAATGAGTGCTATGGATAAAGACTCTGAGACTAAGCCTGCATGCTAGAGAAGGGAGCTTGGCAAGGAATTCCTACATGTATCTGGCCTTAGTGTGTGTGTGTAGTTATCTCTTTCTGTTGTAGTACTATATAGCTGTGAGTATTAAAGATTACATCCAACTTAGGAGGAAAGTTGGAAGTAGAAGCTTAAGTCTGGAAGCAATAATATAGTTCTACAAAGTTGAGATGTAATTCACATACCACAAAATTCATCCTTTAAAAATATGCAATTCTGGGGTGCCTGGGTGGCTCAGTCAGTTAAGCATCTGACTTTGGCTCAGGTCATGATCTCACAGTTCATGAGTTCAAGCCCCGTGTTGTGCTTGAACTGTTCAAGCTGTGCGCTGCCCGCTTAGAGCCTAGACCCTGCTTTGGATTATGTGTCTCCCTCTCTTTCTGTCCCTCCTCCACATATGCTCTGTTTCTCCCTCTCTCTCAAAAATAAACATTAAAAAAACAATGTTAGTATATTCACAAGGTTGTATAACTGTTAGTACTATCTAACGCCAGAAAAAAAATGTAGTTTTGACCTTTGTGATAGGATAAGAATTTGCTTTTAGTCACTTGACTTGCAAAATATAATTTAATCTAATATATATGAAAACAGTTCTAGTTTTAAAAATTACAAAGTGAAATGCAAAAAAAAAACAAAAAAACCCCACCCTAACTCATTTTAAAAAACTGCTGGCACTGAGGTATTTGCTAAAAGTATATCAACTCACTAAACAACACCAAAAATATCCATTATTTAAAAAAAAAAAAAACAAAGCACAACTGTTATTTTACTTCCATACAATGAAACCCAACATCATTTGCCATGAGTAGTAAGAGTAAGAATAAATATAATGGAAATTAAGAAAGTAAGATTTAACTAAAGCAAAGATATTTCTTTTTTTTCTTTTTTAAAATGATTTATTTTTGAGAGAGAGTGAGAGAGAGTGGGGAAGGGGCAGAGAGAGAGAAGGGGACAGAGGATCCAAAGTGGCTCCGTGCTGACAGGAGAGAGCCTGATGTGGGGCTCAAACCCATGAACCAGGAGATCATGACCTGAGCCAAAGTCGGATGCTTAACCGACTGTGCCACCCAGATGCCCCAAAGATATTCATTTTCAGTATCTCACAGATCTCTCCCGTTATGTCCATTTACCTCCATCACTGCTGCCCCTAGTCTGGGCCATCATCCCTCAGAATCCTGCAGAATCTCATTGTTCCCTTGCTTTCACGCTTGCCTCGCAAACCTTGAAGACCATTCTTTTTTTTTTTTTTTTTTTTTTTTTTTTTTTTTTAATTTTTTTTTTTCAACGTTTATTTATTTTTGGGACAGAGAGAGCCGGAACATGAACGGGGGAGGGGCATAGAGAGAGGGAGACACAGAATCGGAAACAGGCTCCAGGCTCTGAGCCATCAGCCCAGAGCCTGACGCGGGGCTCGAACTCCCGGACTGCGAGATCGTGACCTGGCTGAAGTCGGACGCTTAACCGACTGCGCCACCCAGGCGCCCCTGAAGACCATTCTTTAATTGGCCTTCCTGTCTCGCACGATTTGTCCTGGCTTCCCTGCCCATGCTCATCTCCTACCATTGTCTTCTGTCTATACTGCACTCCATGTAAACTGCCTGCTTTCATTCCCTCAGATGAATCACTCTTCTTTTAGCCCCTAAGCCTTTCTTTCTGACATTTTTTCATCTCCCTGGGACACTCCTGTCCTCATCTCTTTGCCTCATAAACTCCTACTTATCTTTTAGTCACCTCCTCGGGAAGTCTTCCCTGACCACATTCTCATACTTCCTGCTCTTGCCTACTGAGTCAAATCTTCTTTATAAGACTTTATCTATATGTTGTGTGTGTGTGATTATTTGTGTAATGTTCATTATCTGTCTTAATAGATCATAAATTCAGTAAGAACAAGGGCTTGATCTGTTTTGCTTATTCTTGTATTCCCCACACATAGCACGTTGTTTGGCACATAATAGGTTCTCACTATATATTATCTTAAAAAAAAAATGAGTGAATGAGTACTTGAATGGACCCATTGTCCTTGATTGGTTGTATTCTGACTTCCATATTCTTTCTTGTTCTCTCTTGACTGGAATGCTTCTCTTACACTGAGCTGATATAATGATGGCATAGAGTTTTCATCTTCTGTCTGCAGTTGCCTGAAGTTCAGACTTTAAGGACAGAGTATATTCTCTGGCTGAATATCTATAGCTAATATTAGTGTTGATCATAATTTACCACTACTCAGAATTAGGCAACATGAAATTGAAGAAAATCCATTTTCCTATAATGTACCGATTCCCCAAGTTGCTGATTTTCAAAATCATCTGGAGACCTTTTCAAAATGTAAATTCCTGGGTTTTGGGTGTCCCAAATTAGAACTTTTGATTGGGGCCTGGATGTCCATATTTTTGGCAAGTTCTCCAGGTAGTTCACATCCAGTGGTATTAGCACTGAACTGAAGAGTGACAAATGGGAACCAGTAATTTAGAAAATGTGGCAAGATGCTGATGTAACTGTCTTCCCTCTTTGTCTTGGAGGTAGGGTGGAGCATGAGGAGGGAGGTGAGTATTATTACACATTTCTCTGGCTTTTGTGGAAAGAAAACTTCTAAGTTGAGCTCTTTCTGAATAAACTAAGGCTCAATGTCTATATCAATATCTTCACAATTTCTTCCATCGTATTATCAGATATCCTATCCTAGCCCTGGCTTTCCATTTCCACATTGCAGCAGTGTGGTATATAATTGCTTAGCAATTTTATATACATCTACATCCAACCACTCATGGAATGTTACAATAGACCATTGAGAGAAGGAAGGAAGTTCAGATGTGGTAGGGCCATGCTAAGGAATGACTGTGCAGTGGCTCAGGTCCCTAAGAAGGAGGATGGGGCATTAGTCCAAGTCATATATTTAAGAGACATAGAAAAGTTGTAACCATTTTGGGTTTATTGTGAGCAGGAGATGGCAGGAAATGGAGAAGGAGTATTGGATGGAGGCCACAAGGAAAAAACTAGGCCCAGAGATTATGATCTCAAGGATCAGTTGCAGTAGACCCTAGGTTCCTATAACTGTGGGACTACGTCAAGAATGGGGGATGGTTGTGGAAAGGAGGAAGGCAACTGGTGACATCTAGCGGCATTTCAGAATGATGGCGAGATTAACTGAGGTCATGGCCAAGGTGGAGTCCATATGCAGGGAGTATGATACTCCATGCACCAACATCCAGGGAATATGATATTGGACAGGTGGCAGAAATTTAGTTCAGGACACATGGTTTGTGCAGCCCTGGTGTTGTTTGTGTAACACACAGTACTGCAGCTAAATTGGGGGTAGGGGAAGGTGAGGCACCCGGGCACGTTGGATCTGGGATTTAGGGTAGTTTGCAAATATCTGACTCTACTCGCTAGTGGGAGTAGAGCTTCTGATCTACTGATCACTGGTACTCCACAGTGATAGTAGAAAGTGAATAGTAGAAAGCTGTCTCATCATATCTGCCTCCCTTCCCCCTCAGATTAATTAGTAAAGGACACCTAGAGGAGGTAAGTAGAAAACAAGAATGGTTCTTGCAAAAGCCAGGGAGGGATCAGTTTTAAGGATGGACCGGTTTCCTTTCCATACTTTCTCTGAATACTTTGGTTACTAAGTTGCCCAAATTAGAAGCTTTGTGGTCAATCTTGAATTCTCTTCTTTCACTTTATCTATCCTGATGTGATATTGATTCTACCTCCTTAACATCTCTGAAATCTCTCTCCTCTCCTTTCCTTAGCTGTTCTCTCTGCCTCTCTGCTCTCCTTGCTCCTATGCCTCCTTAAAGTTTTCTTTCTATACTTAAAAACTGTGTCACCACCCAGCCGAGAAGACTTCCCTCCGACAAATTAGTGATTACCTCTGACAAATTAGAGAAGAATTTATTGAATATATCTTGGAGTTCCTATATGCAGCCATGCTCATTATTCACGGACTCTGTATCGTCAATTTTTCTACCTCCTGACATTTATTTGTAACCCCAAATCAATACTTGTGTGGTTTCATGGTCATGTGCAGTGTTGCACTGAGCAGCAGCGTTGTCTGTCATGCATGTTCCCAGCTGAAGTCAAACACGGCTATGTTCTTTTCTTAAACTACAAACTGGTGCCCTTTTGGTGGTCTATTTAGTAACTTGGTTTTCACATTTTTGTGCCTTTTCTTGTGCTTTTGCTGTTTAAAATGGAACCCAAGTGTAGGGGTGCCTGGGTGGCTCAGTCAGTCAAGCGTCTGACTTTGGCTCAGGTCATGATCTCATGGTTTGTGAGTTCAAGCCCCGCGTCTGGCGCTGTGCTGACAGTGTGGAGCCTGCTTGTGATTGTCTCTTTGTCTCTCTTTGACCCTTCCCCCCGCTCTCTCTCTTTCAAAACAAATAAATAAACTTAAAAAAAAATGGAACACAAGTGTAGTGCTGATGCACTATCTAGTTTTCCTAAGTGCAAGGAGGCTGTAATGTGCCTGTTGGAGAAACTACAAGTGTTAGATAAGCTTTGTTCATGCATGAGTTTAGTGTTGTTGGCTGTGAGTTCAGTGTTAATGAGTCAACAATATATATTAAATACGGTGTCTTTAAGCAGAAACACACATAACACATGTATCAATGAGTTGATGAAAATGTGACCAGAGGCTCTCAGGAACCTAACTGTGTATTTCACCTAGGAGAACAGCTCAGTATTTGCTAACTCAGTGCTCTCTGTGACTTTATTGAATATAACTACTGCAAATAACAAGAACTGACTGTATATGGACTCAATTAATTCTTACACGCATGCTACTATGATCCCATTTTTATAAATGGAAACCCAAGCTTATGGAAGTTAAGTAAGTTCCCCAAGGTCATGTAAGTGGTGTACCTGGAGCTGGAACTGAGGACAGTTTGACAGCAAAATTCATGCCTCTAACCATTTGTCTCTGTGGTCTAAAAGCCTTAGCATGGCAGATGAGTTCCCTTACTAGCTGGCCCTCCCTCCCTTCTAGGTTCCCTTCTCCACTGCTCCCCTCTCCATGGCAGAGTGCCTGAGCTACAGCCATATGGGACAAATGTAATTTTCTGAAAATGCCATCTTCCTTCAGGCCTCTCTGCTTTTGGCCATGCTATTTTCTTTGTATATATTACTTTCTTCTTATTGTAGGCAAATATATACACATTCTTCTTGCATTTCAGTGTTAACTTTAAAAAGTCCATCAACATGGAAAAAGTAAAGCAGATTGTAAACCATGTGCAGAGTGATACCCCTGGGATCTGCATGCCATGGTGGTGATGATTAACTCATGAGATCCCTGAGGACGGAATAAGTGGGACTCTGAACTCTACCTGCTCTTTCCTACATGCAGGTTCTTCTAACTTTGCCCAATCTGGAGGATCAAGAGTGATTTTCCCCAAGAGGGGGTAATTGCCAAGTCCCTCTATATGAAATTGATTGCTTTATATGTAGCTGGGGTTACAGTGTCCCTATACCTAGGGGTCCTCACTTGCAGGGGTTCATTTCACTATGCTTAGGATGTATGTAGAGGGTAAAATGTGTGTGTGTGTGTGTGTGTGTGTGTGTGTGTGTGTGTGAGAGAGAGAGAGAGAGAGAGAGAGAGAGAGAGAGAGATGGAGACATGCCTAAAGGTTAACTGTGGTTATCTCACTTTTAAGAGTTGGGATGATTCTCATTTTTTCTTTTGCTGCTCAGTGTTTTCTGAACATTTCTACAATTTGTGTATATTACTTTTTAATAAGAAAGAAATGTTTTTATAAAGCACCTCAGCTATAATTTGTATTTGTGCAAAAATGTGAGCACAAAACATGCTTGAAACCAACAAATAACAAGTTTAGTGTTAATTTATGGAGGAACTATGGTGTGTTAAACACTTCACCTTAAGTGACTCTTAGTAACATTGTACAACATATATTATGATTATTATTTTACAGGTGGAGAAACTGATGCTCAGAGAAATTATATGACTTTCCCAGAGACTTTTGTAACACAGAGCTAGACAGTCCCAGCTCAAAAGACCATAAATATTTCTTTTATACAATCGTTTTTCTTATTATGAACATTAAGAAACAATGCAAAAAGAATCCATTTTGACCAAGTTCTCAGTTGTGATTTAGCCAATGCACTCTCTCTCTTAGTTCCTTAAAAACAGTGTGTTGCTAGATTAGGGCTCAGTAAATGCTGATTGGTTATTTTTCATTTATTTTTCATAAATACAGTGCAGGATGAGCCAGGAACTCTTCTTTATGCTTTGCGTTCTGTGCTTTGTTTGTTCAGTTTCTTCTTTTGATTTCTCCTACAGTTTGTGGGCGCGTAGTCAGTAAGCAGCGATGCCAGTGAAGAAAGAGTATAGGAAAGGTTACTATAGAAAGAAAGTCAGTTGTTAACCTTCAGGAATGCAGGTGTGGAGTCAGGTTAAAGGCAAAGCATGACTTCCTCGGTGCTTCAAGTTTCTAAAAGTAATCAAAGAAATGGAGACAACGAATTCATTATATTTTGTTTTCTCTACCCTGGCTAACTGAGCAAATTTGGGAACTTGACAAAATGTTACACATTGTTGAAAAATATTAATAAGAAGTCTCAGCTGTGCAACAAACGTCATTAAATTTAATATTTTTAGAAGATGTCTCAGTCATCAAAGAATTTTGGTATTGTTTCCTTAGGATCTTAATCGTCACTGCTCAGAGGTAACATTCAACATTGTACTGATATTCAAACAGATTATTAAAAAAACTCCCATTTCATTTCCTGAGGTACAGGAAGAAAAGACTCTTCTGATTTTCTCCTCCCTAATTTAAAAATCATGTTCACAGGAAATTCTTTATAATTCTTTTAAATAAACAGGAAACATAATTATTTGCTTGAGGGTGTATATATATATGTGTGTGTGTGTGTGTGTGTGTGTGTTAAAAATAGTATAGGTTGAGGAGTACAGTGTTTTTTTTTTTTTTAAATCAGGATTATGTAACATGCTTCAAATGAGATCCAGGGTTGTGTGTGTGTATGTGTGTGTGTGTGTGTGTGTGTGTGTGTGTGTGTTTTCATGGTTACTGGCTTGAGGGTTTTTTTGGTTGTTGTTAAGTTTTGTTTTTCAATTTTATTTTTCTGACGCTCTTCCTGTTTTCTTATAAGTTCAGTGATGGAATAAGAGTTGAAGAGCTGGCAGATTCCCATGGAGACAGTCTTTGTAACATCATCTTTCAGGTGTCTGTTTCTTTCTTATTAGTCATCTGGAATTTTGAAGACTGATTGAGGCCATTACAAAATGCCTCGTACTCAGAGACATCACTATAAGCTTAAACATACAGACATCACAATGACTCTAAACCCGTATCTTTCTATAAAAACATTGAATGTAAATGGATTAAATGCGCCAACCAAAAGACATAGGGTATCAGAATGGATAAAAAAACAAGACCCATCTATTTGCTGTCTACAAGAGACTCATTTTAGACCAGAGGACACCTTTAGATTGAGAGTGAGGGGATGGAGAACTATTTATCATGCTACTGGAAGCCAAAAGAAAGCTGGAGTAGCCATACTTATATCAGACAAACTAGACTTTAAATTAAAGGCTGTAACAAGAGATGAAGAAGGACATTATATAATAGTTACAGGGTCTATCCATCAGGAAGAGCTAACAATTATAAATGTCTATGCGCCGAATACTGGAGCCCCCAAATATATAAAACAATTACTCATAAACATAAGCAACCTTATTGATAAGAATGTGGTAATTGCAGGGGACTTTAACACCCCACTTACAGAAATGGATAGATCATCTAGACACACGGTCAATAAAGAAACAAGGGCCCTGAATGAGACATTGGATCAGATGGACTTGACAGATATATTTAGAACTCTGCATCCCAAAGCAACAGAATATACTTTCTTCTCGAGTGCACATGGAACATTCTCCAAGATAGATCATATACTGGGTCACAAAACAGCCCTTCATAAGTTTACAAGAATTGAAATTATACCATGCTTACTTTCAGACCACAATGCTATGAAGCTTGAAATCAACCACAGAAAAAAGTCTGGAAAACCTCCAAAAGCATGGAGGTTAAAGAACACCCTACTAACGAATGAGTGGGTCAACCAGGCAATTAGAGAAGAAATTAAAAAATATATGGAAACAAACGAAAATGAAAATACAACAATCCAAACGCTTTGGGATGCAGCGAAGGCAGTCCTGAGAGGAAAATACATTGCAATCCAGGCCTATCTCAAGAAACAAGAAAAATCCCAAATACAAAATCTAACAGCACGCCTAAAGGAACTAGAAGCAGAACAGCAAAGGCAGCCTAAACCCAGCAGAAGAGAAATAATAAAGATCAGAGCAGAAATAAACAATATAGAATCTAAAAAAACTGTAGAGCAGATCAACGAAACCAAGAGTTGGTTTTTTGGAAAAATAAACAAAATTGACAAACCTCTAGCCAGGCTTCTCAAAAAGAAAAGGGAGATGACCCAAATAGATAAAATCATGAATGAAAATGGAATGATTACAACCAATCCCTCAGAGATACAAACAATTATCAGGGAATACTATGAAAAATTATATGCCAACAAATTGGACAACCTAGAAGAAATGGACAAATTCCTGAACACCCACACGCTTCCAAAACTCAATCAGGAGGAAATAGAAACCTTGAACAGACCCATAACCAGTGAAGAAATTGAATCGGTTATCAAAAATCTCCCAACAAATAAGAGTCCAGGACCAGATGGCTTCCCAGGGGAGTTCTACCAGACGTTTAAAGCAGAGATAATACCTATCCTTCTCAAGCTATTCCAAGAAATAGAAAGGGAAGGAAAACTTCCAGACTCATTCTATGAAGCCAGTATTACTTTGATTCCTAAATCAGACAGAGACCTAGTAAAAAAAGAGAACTACAGGCCAATATCCCTGATGAATATGGATGCAAATATTCTCAATAAGATACTAGCAAATCGAATTCAACGGCATATAAAAAGAATTATTCACCATGATCAAGTGGGATTCATTCCTGGGATGCAGGGCTGGTTCAACATTCGCAAATCAATCAACGTGATACATCACATTAACAAAAAAAAAAGAGAAGAACCATATGATCCTGTCAATCGATGCAGAAAAGGCCTTTGACAAAATCCAGCACCTTTGCTTAATAAAAACCCTTGAGAAAGTCGGGATAGAAGGAACATACTTAAAGATCATAAAAGCCATTTATGAAAAGCCCACAGCTAACATCATCCTCAACGGGGAAAAACTGAGAGCTTTTTCCCTGAGATCAGGAACACGACAGGGATGCCCACTCTCACCGCTGTTGTTTAACATAGTGCTGGAAGTTCTAGCATCAGCAATCAGACAACAAAAGGAAATCAAAGGCATCAAAATTGGCAAAGATGAAGTCAAGCTTTCGCTTTTTGCAGATGACATGATATTATACATGGAAAATCCGATAGACTCCACCAAAAGTCTGCTAGAACTGATACATGAATTCAGCAAAGTTGCAGGATACAAAATCAATGTACAGAAATCAGTTGCATTCTTATACACTAACAATGAAGCAACAGAAAGACAAATAAAGAAACTGATCCCATTCACAATTGCACCAAGAAGCATAAAATACCTAGGAATAAATCTAACCAAAGATGTAAAGGATCTGTATGCTGAAAACTATAGAAAGCTTATGAAGGTAATTGAAGAAGATTTAAAGAAATGGAAAGACATTCCCTGCTCATGGATTGGAAGAATAAATATTGTCAAAATGTCAATAGTACCCAAAGCTATCCACACATTCAATGCAATCCCAATCAAAATTGCACCAGCATTCTTCTCGAAGCTAGAAGAAGCAATTCTAAAATTCATATGGAACCACAAAAGGCCCCGAATAGCCAAAGGAATTTTGAAGAAGAAGACCAAAGCAGGAGGCATCACAATCCCAGACTTTAGCCTCCACTACAAAGCTGTCATCATCAAGACAGCATGGTATTGGCACCAAAACAGACACATAGACCAATGGAATAGAATAGAAACCCCAGAACTAGACCCACAAACGTATGGCCAACTCATCTTTGACAAAGCAGGAAAGAACATCCAATGGAAAAAAGACAGTCTCTTTAACAAATGGTGCTGGGAGAACTGGACAGCAACATGCAGAAGGTTGAAACTAGACCACTTTCTCACACCATTCACAGAAATAAACTCAAAATGGATAAAGGACCTGAATGTGAGACAGGAAACCATCAAAACCTTAGAGGAGAAAGCAGGAAAAGACCTCTCTGACCTCAGCCGTAGCAATCTCTTACTCGACACATCCCCAAAGGCAAGGGAATTAAAAGCAAACATGAACTACTGGGACCTTATGAAGATAAAAAGCTTCTGCACAGCAAAGGAAACAACCAACAAAACTAAAAGGCAACCAACAGAATGGGAAAAGATATTTGCAAATGACATATCGGACAAAGGGCTAGTATCCAAAATCTATAAAGAGCTCACCAAACTCCACACCCGAAAAACAAATAACCCAGTGAAGAAATGGGCAGAAAACATGAATAGACACTTCTCTAAAGAAGACATCCGAATGGCCAACAGGCACATGAAAAGATGTTCAGCGTCGCTCCTTATCAGGGAAATACAAATCAAAACCACACTCAGGTATCACCTCACGCCAGTCAGAGTGGCCAAAATGAACAAATCAGGAGACTATAGATGCTGGAGAGGATGTGGAGAAACGGGAACCCTCTTGCATTGTTGGTGGGAATGCAAATTGGTGCAGCCGCTCTGGAAAGCAGTGTGGAGGTTCCTCAGAAAATTAAAAATAGACCTACCCTATGACCCAGCAATAGCACTGCTAGGAATTTATCCAAGGGATACAGGAGTACTGATGCATAGGGGCACTTGTACCCCAATGTTCATAGCAGCACTCTCAACAATAGCCAAATTATGGAAAGAGCCTAAATGTCCATCAACTGATGAATGGATAAAGAAATTGTGGTTTATATACACAATGGAATACTACGTGGCAATGAGAAAAAAATGAAATATGGCCTTTTGTAGCAACGTGGATGGAACTGGAGAGTGTGATGCTAAGTGAAATAAGCCATACAGAGAAAGACAGATACCATATGGTTTCACTCTTATGTGGATCCTGAGAAACTTAACAGGAACCCATGGGGGAGGGGAAGGAAAAAAAAAAAGAGGTTAGAGTGGGAGAGAGCCAAAGCATAAGAGACTGTTAAAAACTGAGAACAAACTGAGGGTTGATGGGGGGTGGGAGGGAGGGGAGGGTGGGTGATGAGTATTGAGGAGGGCATCTTTTGGGATGAGCACTGGGTGTTGTATGGAAACCAATTTGACAATAAATTTCATATATTAAAAAAATGCCTCGTACTGCAGATCATAGACCTTACATCTTTAATTAACTAATGTTCACACAGCACTGTGCAATTGATTAATAAAATTGGCTGTTGAAATATACTGAATGGTTAGCTCTTTCCATATTTTTCTCTTGTTTCCACACGAAATGCATTAATCGGATTTAAAAAAATATGTGCCATAGCTGATCTCAAGCACTTTTTTTCTTTTGAGCTCTTTTTACATTATTTACCATTTATATAGGCATAGCTTTCATAGTTTTGCTTCTTCTGATTTTCCTGGTACATATATATTCCTGAAGGATATAGATTTATTTCTCAGCTGGAAAACACCGTTCAAATGTCATTTTCATTCTTTTTTTTTTTAATGTTTATTTATTTTTGAGACAGAGAGAGACAGAGCATGAACAGGGGAGGGGCAGAGAGAGAGGGAGACACAGAATCTGAAACAGGCTCCAGGCTCTGAGCTGTCAGCACAGAGCCTGATGCTGGGCTCGAACTCATGGACCGTGAGATCATGACCTGAGCTGAAGTCGGACGCTTAACCGACCGAGCCACCCAGGCGCCCCCATTTTCATTCTTAATAGAATTAATTTTTTATGTCAATGGGAAAAATCTGTAAAATTATTCAGGCAACTAAACCAACATCTATATCAGCTTTGAAAGAGAAACTTAAGGATCATAGAGGATGCTTTCTAAGAAAACAGAATATTTAATGAAGAATGCTCATTTGTATGAAAAGGTACTATCTGTTGTAAAAAACAGCAACAACTGTGACCTAAGGAGCAGATACATTCTTAATCAGATAACTGTGAAAAATTCAATACAAGTAATTTAGTCATGTTGCCCTCTAAGAATTCATAATATCAAATCCATATTGAGTTAAAAAAAATTTTTAATCTTTATTTACTTTTGAGAGAGAGAGAGAGAGAGACAGAGTGCAAGTGGGAGAGAAACAGAGAAAGAGGGAGACACCGAATCAGAAGCAGGTCCCAGTCTCTGAGCTGTCGCGGGGCTCGAACTCATGAACTGTAAGATCATGAGCTGAGCAGAAGTTGGACATTTAACCAGCTGAGGCACCCAAGTGCCCCTCAAATCCATGTTGATTTTTAATAAAAATAAGTTGCAGCACAAATTTATAAAGACGGGATTATTAGCTGAAATAAAGTAAGATTTATATCAAATTTAGATCAGTGAAATGTAACCTTAAAGTTTTATAGATTTTATCCCTGAAGAGCATTATGAGACTTTAAGTCACATCCTCATAACTTGAGGATATTAATTTTGAATGCGAGAAGTTTTCAATGGGAGAGTATGTATTTTTGAAAAAGGAATATAATACCAGGAAGTCCTCATATTTAAATTAGGAAGATACTGTCTGTGGACGTCATTCTGTCTATATATGTGTATTTCTGATTGTCCTTGATATCGGAAGTTGAATGTGAATTTATTTTTGTAAGTAACAGCAGAGATAGACAAGTGATTTATCTATGATTGACTCATTCCGTTTGTGGCAAATCACTTTTGGAAGTATTTTCAGGGGTTTTGACAAAATAACTGAGTTTTAATAGAAATGAGTCAATGACAAGAGTAATAGAAATCTGTGAGGATGTTTAGAATATTCTGTAGATAAAAAGTATATGCAAGTTGAATTCATTATCATAAAGAGTTCACTTGGGTAGGTACAAAATAGCTGTATTAATTTTTTTCTTTTTATGCCTGCAATTTATCAGCATATATACCCAAGGCCCCCATTCATATTTGGTCAAATACAAAAATGTTCTGGTAAATATTTTTTACATTTTTGCTGTGAAGTAAGATTTGAAGTTCCTCGTGAAGCATCTGAGTTACATGAAGCCCTATTAAAGTTGCACAACACTACTGTATAAGCCCATAGGGCAAGACTTTGATAAAGTGTGTCAGGTACTTTGCTGGGCAAGTGCTTATATAGGAAAGATCCAGGAAAGAGGGATATTAATCTAGCCCTGAGGAAAAGCTATTTCTGTGTTGAAGATGTCAATAATTACAGTTTGAGTTAACATTTATATGGTGATATTTGCATGTATTTTCTGGTTTAACCTTCAAAGTGACCATCTGAGGTATGTGTTGTTATTTTATACACGAGGGAACTGAGGTTCAGAGATATGAATTGCCTTAAGTCATAGATGAGCAAAGTGAACTTAACTCAAGTCTCCTGGCTCTATATTCTTTATTTTTTCTTTCTATCAAGTGGAGACAGAAGCAAAGTTTGCATCCATATTAAGGGGATCAGCATAAATTTTATGAGACAGGCAATGCTTCAAAACCTTCAAGGAAAGGCAAAATCTAGGAACTAGGGATGTCACAAACTGAATGAGTGATCGCCCAACTGGATTCAGCCTGTGGATGAGTTTGGTGTGAGTAGTCTGGTGTTTTTTTAAAAAGTCTGAATTTGAATGCCTTAGGTAGAAGAAGCATTTTCTGGTTGTCTCAGTCTCCACTACTCTCTATTATTCTCATCTGACTGCACTCATTATATCATCTGCTTGGACTTGGATGTTCTTTGAATATGCAGTCCTGAGCTGAATGAATCACATGACCAAAAACGATCACATGGAGGAAAGGATGAAGGGTGGACGTAGAGAGCAGTTTCATCTGGCCTGAGCATAGCTTTTTATCCAGGGGACCTTGGCAGAAAGTTGCCAAGGACCAGATTACGGATGCTACTTGTCCCTCCACCTCCCCCAACCACCCCACCTCTTCCATGAAAACTAGCCTTGATGAGTTGGCCGTAGTCCAAGGGAGTAGGAGTATATCATGATCTATGAGGCACAGTCCTTGGAAGGGAGGTCCTGAAATTTCAAGCTTAATTGAGGTAGGCCCAATTTCTTGGGAACGCACTATTGTATAGACAGGGTCACAATGCTGTCTTCTGAGGTTGGAAAAGCAATCACGGTAAGTGAGTTAAGTTCCTGAGTATTGCTCTAAACATTGGCTGATGTTACTAGTACACTTTAATGGGACACTGGAGGCATGTTGTTGTATAGATACATTTTTTAAGGGTCGGGGAAGAGTAGAAATGTGCAATCAGTTTTGTTTTGTTTTGTTTTTGTATATGTGTAAGGTTGTTTCCTGAGATACCTAATTAAGGCAAGTCCCTTTGATTGGATACTTTGTGGGGACAGTTGCTTCTTTTCTTCCAATGGACTTTGGAGCCTTTGGAGAAGAAATAAGGTTATGAGAAATTACCTATGTATATTTATGTCTGGATTCTGAAATCATGAACTTTTTTTCCACCTCAGGGCCTTTGCACATACTTTATTTCCTGCATGTAATGTTCTTCTCCATTCTTAATGAAGCTGACTTGTTTTTATCCTTTAAGTTCTTTACATATCAGCACAACTATCTCTCCTTTGGGAGATTGTCTCTGACCTATCTAAAAAGTAAATTCCTAACTAAACCTCATCTAAAAAGTAAGCTCCTTCCACCTTTATTTTGTTGTGTTTTTTGTTGTTGTTTTTGTCTTTTGTTATTTTTTTGTTATTTTTTGTTATTTTTTGTTATCTTTTGTTAATTTTTACCATAGGATTAATCAGTTTATAATTGTTTTGTCTATGTACATATTTGTGGAAATGTAGCCTCAGAGTAACGTATCCCACAGTATTCTCAGAGAATATAAATTTTGTACGGTCAGAGATTATGAATTCAGACTCTAGTTCCATGACAGAATGGATACTCAAATAAGTATGTGTAAATGAATAAATAATGGGAATACAACCGAAGAAAAATAAAACCATGGGTATTGATGGGAAGCCTAAATTCCCAGATTAGATGGAGGATGTGGAAGATGTTTTTCCAGTGTGCATTGTAACAAGAATTCAATGTGTAATAGCAATAGGGAAATCTCATACTACTGCTGAAAATTTCTTACTGCTAAAGTAGAATATTGAGTAATTCTTTAAATATTGCATAATTAATACATTTTGAAGGTAGAAAGTTTAAATGACAGAAAAGGCTGCAAAGGGAAAATAAAACTTTTAGTTCCCCCTAATTCCATTTAATCACTATTAATACATTCTTACATGTCTTTCTATAAATTTTATATGTGTATATATCTGTCATTGATCTTACTTATCTCTAGTTATCCCCTTGTTGTCTAAACCATTTTGATTATAATAGAAGTATGGTTCTGCTATTTGCAATTTTCATTTAGCGTATCTTGAATATTTTCTCATGTGAACCCGTAAGGATATAATGACTTGTTTTTTAACAATTGCATAAACTCTCTTAAAGTGTCATTTGATTACAATTTCCCTTCTGTCTGAAGAACTTCCTTTAGTAATTCTTTTGCAGGTCTGCTGGCTACAAATTCTCTTAGTTCCATTCATTTGAGAATGTCATTATTTCATCTTTATTCCCGAATGGTAATTTTACCGGATATAGAATTCTGGGTTATGGTTCTTTTCTTTCAGCATGTTGAACATGTTTCAGTTTCTTTTGCCTTTCATGGTTTCTGGTAAGAAACCCGTAGTTATTTGGATTATTGTTCCCTTATAGGCGATGTATCATTGTTCTTTGGCAATTTTCAAAGTACTTTTTCTTTGTCATAAACTCTCACCTGTTTGATTATGTGCCTGGGCATGGGTTGCTCTGAGTTTATCCTACTTGGAAATCATTCACCTTCTTTAATCTGTTTCACTAAATTTGGGAAATTTTCAGCCATTATTTCTTAAAACATTTTTTCAGCACCAACCCTTTTCCCTGTCTTTCTGACACTTTGAAGATGTAAATATTAGTCATTTTGTTATTGTCCAACAGATCCCTGTTCATTTTTTCTTCATTCTGTTCTGTGCATTGTGTTCATTCTTTCTTCAAACGTTTCTCCCCACTCTGGTTTAGACTGAATAATTTCTATTGATCTATCTTCAAGTACAGTGACACTTTCCTTTGTCATCTATATTCTGCTCTCATGTTCATCAGTGAATTTGTAATTTTGGTTATTGTATTTTTTACTTCTAAAATTTCTATTTGGTTTCTCTCTATATTTTTTTCTGATACTTTCTATTTTAATATTTGTCTCAAGAGTATTAGTATCACTTGAGCATTTTTTAAACAGCTGCTTCAAAATTTTTGTCAGATAATTTTCGTATATGTGCTATTTCATCCTTGATGTATGTTAAATGTCTTGCTCTGTGGTTTGAAATTTTCATAGCTCTTCATATACTGAGCAATTTTGAATTTTATTATGGGTGCTTTGAATATAATGTTGTGGGACCCTGGGTCTTGTTTAAATGCTATGGCAAATTTTTATATTTTTGTTTTAGTGGACATTTGACTTGGTTAAGTTTAGGCTATAAGTTCAAAGTGCTTTCTATTTGGTTTCTGTTGGTTCTAATGGTGGTTCACTTTCAAAGTTTTTGCAGTACTATTTGAATCTGTCCTGCATTTGCACTACTCAGTGGTCTGAGACTTGGGCTAAGGTCTCTGTTAGCTCAATTTTCAAAATCTTTGATATACCAATGAAGGCCATATCTTAATAGGCATAGATAAGGGGTGAACTAAGGTGTTCATAAACAATTTGATAGGATTTCTTCCCAGACCTCTTTCCTTTGTACTACCTTTCTAGTTCTTTCCAGTTCCCTGGGCTACTCTTTATGGTTCTCAGGCCAAAAACTGCCTATTTCTTCAATTACACTAATTCTGGGGCCATGTGGTGGGAGGCCAACCAAGAGAGAGGAAATAAAAGCAAGGGATTTGTTCTTACACCACTGGGACTCCAACGAACAGAGAGCTTCCCCCTCCATATAGTTATAGTTTCTACTTTCATATTACTGGCTGTTTTTCACTGCTACCTCTCCACCCATCGCCCTTTTTGACAATATTACCTCTCTACTAGGGCATGAGAGGGTCAAAGAAAAAAAGAAAAGACAAAAGAAAAGAAAAGAAAAAAGAAAGGAAAAGAAAATGAACCTATGGAAATTTCCCCCATTCACGTTGAACTGTAAGATTTTTTTTTCTTCTTTTTGAACTAGAAGTTTACTTCCAGATCTCTCTTTGTCTGCACCGCAGTGCTCACTTTTAGGATTTGAGCTGTACTGAGTTCAGATCAGGAGGTACTTGGAGGTAAACAGAATGACAAACTCACTGCCAGTTTGATAATACTTTACATTCTGGTGTTTTCTGATCTGCCTGCTGATATTTACCTTTTGAAGTCAAATAGTTGCACAATGCTTTCTGTCCAGGTTTTATAGTTGGATTCATTGGGAGAGAAAACTTGGCCTGTGTTTATTTCCCTTACTGGGAGCTGGAACTCTATCCTATTCATCATCGTTTATAATTATCTATTAATTATGCAGTGTTTTACTCTAAATATGTTTTCTTAGTTCTACCTATTCCCATATCATTTAGTTTAGCTTTCTTATCATCCTGTCTCTGATCTCTGTTTGTATAAGGTTTCACATTGTCCCTACTTTTTTCAGGAGAGTGAAATACTTGCTATGGGAAACTATTTTTTTGTGATATGTCTTCTTCCAGAACATATTCTTCCTTTACCCTCCATGCACTTTCCTAGTTTGTTTTCTTTAAGCAGTGATTTTGCATCAGTGTTGTATAATTGCCTTTAATTTTATATAACTTTGACATGAGATGCTGTATATCAGCTTTCCTTTTCCTCAAATATGGTGTGAATGAATTCCATTTAACATTTTTCCACCTTTTATAGGTGCTGTTGGTATTTATGCTTAAGGATGAAATATTAATGGCTTAGGTTCAATTTGATCTTCTGTTTCCTGTAGGCAGAGAGAGGGGAGAAATGTGATAAAGAGCTGAAAGCCACATGGAGCTGTGGGTTGGCACAGTTGGTGTAAAAGTTTGCACTATTGTGTCTTTCCTTTTTGCTATAATTCCTAAATAGTTAGGAGCACATGGAATTCCCAAGGAAGCTACGTTCAAGTTTTTTATTTCCCCACCTCATAGTTTTTTCTAACAGAGAAAATTAGCCTCACATTTCTGTTTCCTAATATTTCCTACCTTCCCAAGCAGCTATATCCAGATGCCTCCATCTCAAGGGCAGAAAAAATTATTTTTAAAACATAGGGCTTTTATTAAATAGATCATTTAAAAAATATTTTAAGTTTATTAAAGTTTATTTATAAAAATATTAAGATTTATTCTATGTGATTGGTCTCTTCTCTCTTGCTGCTTTCAAGATTCTTTCTTTGTCTTTAGCTATTGGTTGTTTGGTTATGATATGTCTAGCTGTGGAGCTCTTGGTTTATCCAACGTGGAGTTCACAGAGCTTCTTGGATGTATAGTTAGTTTTTTTTTCTTTAATATTTTCATCAAATATAGGATGTTTTTGGCTTTTGGCTTTTAATTCCTTAAATATGTTTTATTTTGTTTTCTTTCTTTCTTTTTATCTCTTTCTCTTCTTCTGTTTCTCTCTTCTCTCCTTTTTCCTTTTGGAATTCTCATTATGCCTATGTAGGTACATTTGATTGTGTTCCACAAGTCTCTAAGGGTTTTTACACTTTTTTTCCCCATTCTTTTTTCTTTCTGCTACTCAGACTGTATACTCTGAATTAACCTATCTTCAAGTTCACAGATGCTTTCTTCTGTTGCCTCAAATCTATTGAGCTCACCTAGTGAAATTTTAATTTATATTATTGTACTTTTCAATTCCAGAATTTCTATTTAGTTCTTTTTATAATTTGTATTTCTTTATTGATATTCTTTATTTGGTGAGTCATTGCTCTCATACTTTCTTTTAGTTCACGAGACATGGTTTCTTTTAATTCTTTGAAGAAATTTTAAATAGCTCGTTTACAATTTTTGTAGCAGGCTGAATGGTGGTTTCAATGATGTATTCATGTCCTAATCCTTAAAGCCTGTCTTACATGCCAAAAGAGTAATTTATGGCAAAATATGTGATTAAATTAAGGGTCTTGAGAGGTGGAGATTATCCTGGGTTTTCTGGGTGGGCTCTAATTGTAATCACATGCATCCTTATTAGAGATAGACAGAGGAGGTTTTGAGATACACAGAATAGGAGAAAGCAATGTGAAGATGGAGGCAGAGATTGGAGTGATACAGTCTCAAGCCAAGGAGAGCCGGTGATAGAAGGTGGTAGAAACAAGGAAAGGAATATTCTCTAGAGCCTCTTGAGGGAATGTAACCATGCCAGCCCCTCAATTTCAGACTTCTGAGCTCCAGAACTATGTGAGAATAATTTTATGTTATTTAAACCTAGCAAGATCACGATAATTTGTTATGGCAGCCCTAGGAAACTAATAAAGTCTGTCTAGTAAGTCCAATGTCTGGCCTTCCTCAGGAACAGTTTCTGTAGACTACTTTTTTTCCCTGTTAAGGGCCATAAATTTTGTTTCTTTGCATATTTCATGTTTTTGTTGTTATCAGAATTGCACATTTAAAATAATATTATGTGGTGGGTTTGACTTTTGCTGAGTCCTGGGGATGGTGTGTGTCAAGCTCAGAGTGCTGACATCAGTACAGTTCCAAGCCTGGTGACCAGGTACTTGCTTTCAGCTTTCATGCCGCTCTCATGAAATGCAACCCCCACTCTACCTGAGACGTTGGTGGGTTTTGGTCCCATCTGTCCAGATTTCAGCCTGGACACCATACAGAGGGGATGAGGTTTTTATCCTTGCCCAGTTGGCCAGTCAGGTGATCTTACAATGAGATGCTACTCTCCATAAGTATGCTTATTCTATCAGCCACACAAGTCTATTCATTCTTGACTATCCAGCTCTTTGCATTCTTAAACCTGCTACCTATAGAAGCAGACATTTTAGCATATAATTTTGAAAATGCATCTCAGACATTTGGTGACTGTCCAGTAAGACTTGGTTATAGACTTCCAGCTGAAGGTTTAAAGATTTGTTTTTTTAATTTATTTTTCTTTTTAATGTTTATTTATTTATTTTTGAGAGAGAGAGAGAGCATGTGTGCATGAGTGGGGGAGGGGCGGGGGGTTAGACAGAGAACTCCAAGCAGGCTCTGAGCTGTCAGTGCAGAGCCAGACTTGAAACTCGAACTCATGAACCAAGAGATCATGACCTGTGTGGAAATCAAGTATTGGACGCTTAACTGACTGAGCCACCCAGGTGCTCCTAAAGGGTATTTGATTAATTCAAAACCAGAGAACACTGTGAACCCATAGTGCCTCCCCCACTAAAAGACAATTCATCTGGCACTTTCACTGTGGTAATTAGAAGACTTGATTGTAATTTTGATGTAAAGGTTTTATTTATTTTTTTTAGTGTTTATTTATTTTGAGAGAGAGAGATCATTAGCAGGGAAGGGGCAGAGAGACAATCCCAACCAGTCTTTGCTTTGTCAGCACAGAGCCTGATGTGGAGCTCTATTTACGAATCCTTGAGATCATGACCTGAGCTGAAACCAAGAGTTGTATGCTTAGCCAACTGAGCCACCCAGGTGCCCCTGATGTAAAGGTTTTAAATTCACAGAGAGCAGGATACAAAGCAGACATAGTTGACAATATTGACTCTGATAACCTCATTAGCATGGGATCCAACAACTTTGATGTGCTAAAGAAAATTGACATTCCATCTGTCTTTACTGGGGAATCATCAGCTAATTCCCTGAAAGATGAATTCACATATGAGAAAAGGGGCACATTATCATAGTTCCACAAGCTAGTCTTCCTCTGGAATCCCATCTAATCCCTTTCTCATGATAGTGGGCATCTGTCTCACGTTGATAGTCATTTTCATTTAGTAGGTAA
Organism: Prionailurus viverrinus; assembly: GCF_022837055.1. Lineage (NCBI taxonomy): Eukaryota > Metazoa > Chordata > Mammalia > Carnivora > Felidae > Prionailurus > Prionailurus viverrinus. Next base: position 74,061,947 of record NC_062562.1, on the reverse strand, counting down.
ATTCACATTAAATATATTTTTAAAAATAACATGGGGTGTTCTAAAAATCATTGTATTGAGTAAAAGGAGTCTTACATAAAGGAGTACATATTGCATGAGTCCATTTATATGATTGGGTCTGGAAAAAGTGAAGATAATCTGGGTAGAAATTTCAGAACAGTGATTGCTTCTGGTGGGGGGGCTAGAAAAGGGTGAGGGATATACTGAGATGGGTATGGGAAACTTTTTTGTTTTGTGATAAGTCATATTCTGTATCTTGAGAGAGGTTTAGATTGCAGAGATTTCTGTAGACTTAAATTTGGTGCATTTCATTGTATATAAGTTTTACCTAAGGGAGGAAAAACTAAGAAAAATACTAAACTCTAAGTAATGATACATATGCTAAAGTATTTGGGGGCTAAAGTATACTGATTATCTGCAACTTACTTTGAAGTGCACTGTTAAAAAATGAAGAGAAAAAAAGATGTATTGATGGATAGATAGGTGATTTAAAAAAGTGCAGTACATCGTTAATTATAGAATCTAGGTAGTGGATATATGTGTATTAAAGAATTTCTTCAACTTTTCACTGTACTTCAAATTTTTATATTAAAATGTAAATAAAGAATAGTATGAGTGCTATAATAAAATAATATTATGCAGCAACTCTGGAAATCAGATTCTTCTCCCTCTTCAGGGTTTGTTGTTGCTGTTTGCCTAATGATTTTTCTGAACTCAGTCTGTAAAGTCTGTACTTGTTGTGTGTGATCACTGAAGTCTCTTCTCTGTTAGCTTGGTGATCAATTAATGATTGGACAGAGATTTGTGTAAGTTTGTGGAACCAGTAAGTCTCCGAGTTTCTGCTGAGGGGCTGTCTGTATGTGTTGTGTATGTCTTTGACACTCAGAAAGGCAGTTGACAATTCTGCTTTACTTTTACTTCCTGCTCGCACATAGCTTCAAGGTCAGTCACAGCTGAGAACTAGGGTCTTCTCAGCTCCTTTTCTGAGCATGTGCACAGCTCTGGAGATGCAAACAACCCCACACATGTGATGGACCTTTTAGATTTCCAGGAATATTTTGGTGCTTTTCAAAGCTCCTTATTGACATTTCACTCCCCAGATTTCCCTTGATAAGCTTTTGCTTAGTCTTTTGTTGGCCCCAGCACTGCCTCAGTCAGCAGTGATGTTAAACAATTAACAAATGCCCCCAAGACAAGGCTATTGGCATTGAGGGAACTCTGAGTTAGGTCAGATAAAAAGAAGCCTTCCATAAAGAGTATACTTATCATGATGAACACTAATTAATGTGTAGAATTGTTAAATCACTATATTGTACACCTGAGAGAAGATGTTAAATGGCAGAGCAGAGTGGAGACCCTCTGTCCCATCCCTGAAACACAGCCAGATCAGCCCCAAACCATTTTTGCACACCTAGGAAATTGATCTGAGGATTAACACAATTTGCATAACTTGAGCCTCCGAGCTTGTCAGGTACACCTTGCCTTGCGGAGAGGTGAAGGGGGGAGAGAAAAGCCGGAGGGTAGCTGTTTTTGTAGAGAGAGGACAGAGAAGGGGGGAGAGTGCAGCACACTGGGAGAGTGCAGGAAAAACACTCCCCCAGAAGTAGTTGGAGAGAAAGAGAGGGAGAGAGTGAAAACACTCACAGGGGACTGAACAAGAAATCTGTTCCCCAAAATCACTGATGGGAAGAAAGGAGAGGGTTTCAGTATCACCAGGATTCTATAAACAGTGGAGTGCAGTCTGAAGTTCCAGAGCTCAGTGGCTGGCTGTGCTCTGGTGAGGAAGTAGGGCGAATCACCAGGAACAGGCAGCAGAGTCTGAGAGGTTCGTGTGCCACACAGGAAGAAGCAGTTCCCCTGCTTGGAGAGCATTTGGTAGAGGGCATAGAGCCTCCCCACAGGCAACAGTCCCAACAGACTCTGGAGAGCAGCCATGTTTGCTGGTATTGGGAAAAAGATGCCAGAGTATGGTGAAACCTGTGCCAGCTGGGTGTTATGATTTGTTATAATCTCTGAAGCTCTGTCGCTGCACTATTGCACAAACATTTTCTGGGACAAGTCGGCACCTGGCCACCCTCAGCAAGACCCACCCCCAGAGAGTTGGCCTGAGTCCATGCTGCAGGGGTCTCTGAAGTGTGTGATTTTGAAATACAACCCCATCTGATATAAAACTCTGGAGGGAGGTGCTGCCTGGTAAGCGGATAGCTTGGACATGGACAGAGTAGAGGCGGGGAGTGGACAGAGGCCTGAGACAAAGGAGGGGCTTAATCGCTGGTGGGTGAGAGAGCAAGGTTCTTGTGCCCAAGACTAGGGAGCTGGGTGAAGCCATTTCTACCTCTCCTGCACACATGCATGCGTGTCACACTGATCCACCCAAGTAATGTAAGCAGCGCCACCTAGTGGAGAATGGAGCCATTACACCAAGTCCCGCCCAACTGCACCCTCTGAGCACATACCCTAGAAGACCAGCACAAGTCCTTCCATCTGCTTAGTGTACTGACTATAGAGGGCTTCATAGTTTCAGTTCTCCAAGACAGACAAGGAAAGAATTATGAAAGCAACAAGGGAAAACAAGTCCTTAAGTATAAGGGAAGACAGATCAGGTTCACAGTAGACCTATCCACAGAAATTAGGCATGCCAGAAAGGAGTGTCAGGATATATGCAACGTTCTGAATTGGAAAAATATACAGCCAAGAATTCTTTATCCAGCAAGGCTGTCATTCAAAATAGAAGGAGAGATAAAGAGTTTCCCAAACAAAAACCAAGTGAGTTTGTTACCACTAAACCTGCCCCAGAAGAAATTTTAAGGGGGACTCTTTGGAGAAAAGATGAAACAAAACAAAAAAGACCAAAAGCAACAAAGACTAGAAAGTACCAGAGAACATCACCAGAAACACCCAATTCTACAGGCACCACAATGGCACCAAGTTCATCTCTTTCAGCACTCACTGTAAATGTCAAACGTTAAATGCTCTAAATGCTCCAATCAAAAGATATATGGTATCAGAATAGATAAGAAACCAAGTCCCATCTATATGCTGATTATAAGAGACCCGTTTTAGACCTAAAGACACCTGCAGATTGAAAGTAAGGGGATGGAAAACCATCTATCATGTTAATGTTTGTCAAAAGAAAGCTGGAATAGCCATACTTATATCAGACATACTAGATTTTAAAATAAAGATTGTAACAGATAAAGAAGGGCATTACATCATAATTAAGGGGTCTATCCACCAAGGAGATCTAACAATTGTAAATATTTATGCCCCAACGTGAGACACCCAAATATATAAATCAATCACAAACATAAACTCCTTGGTAATAATACCATAATAATAGGGGACTTCAATACCCCACTTACAACAGTGGACAGATCATCTAAACAGAAAATCAACAATGGCTCTGAATAGCACATTGGATAAGATGGACTAAACAGATATATTCACAACATTTCATCCTAAAGCAGCATAGTACACATTCTTCTCGAGTGCACACGGAACATTCTCTAGAATAGATCACATACTGGGACACAAGTCAGCCCTCAACAAGTACAAAAAGATTGAGATCATACCTTGGATATTTTCAGGCCACTATATTGTACACCTAAAACTAATATAACAATGTATGTTAACTATACTGGAATTAAAATTTAAAAAAATCAATAAAAAAAGAAGCCTTCCAAATGGGTCTTCCAGATAGGTCAAATACTGACAATTTTCTGTTAATGAGGCCTTGAAAGTTCCAACCCCATTCTGTATCCGCTAGTGGCTGCTAGACAGCTGGTTTTCACTGTGATTGCAGACTACTGATTTTCAAGGCTACTGGGTAGCTGGAATTGGGGGATGGGAATAGGTTAAGTTAAAATGTCATGAAGCTCACTGTTCTTACTGTGACTCAGCTGTTTTTCCAAAATAAATGCTCTCTGGATTGCCACAAGCCTTTCGTTAATTTTCAAAGTTCTGAAAAAGTTTTATTGACTATTTTCACCAATGATATTATTGTTATGTGGAGGAGAGAATTTTGGGGGTCTTTAGCCTTCCATATTTGCTGATGTCACTCCAACATGTGGCTTTTGGGTGAAGTGTTTTTACAGGATGGAGGGGAGAGGACTTAACAATAGTTTTGCCTTATGACTTTACTATAGTTTTAGTATTAATTTCTTTTTCTTTCATTTTTGTAAGTCCTTGTTTGTTTTTTGAGGTGATGATGAGTGTGCAGGCTGCCTCCTAAACAGGGAATAGCCAAATGGCAAGTCTTTTGTGACACTTCTTGCTGTGTTTATGGTTTACCTCTGAAAGGGCAAGATTCTGTACTTTGGAGTGGCATTACTGGTCTTTTTTTGTTTTTTTTCCCCCTCGATTCCTATTGGCCTTTTCTTTGAGTCACATTTCATCCTCTAGATTCTACTTCATTCCTAATTGAGGAATATCAGTAAGAATGTTCACAATTTTCTGGATTCAGTTTCCTTCATCTCCATAATGCTTCTGGACAATAATGAAAGGAGCTAAATGTTGATATCATAAATCTTCAGTCTGTTGTCTATGATGGCACTTATCAAAATTTGTGGTGTTACTGCTGTCTTCTTCTGCTTGCTGCTTGCACATTTTGATTCTTTTTCCTTTTTGTATTTATTTTGTTAGGTTTTGGGATAGAGGTTTTGTGATTCAGTACTGACTTTCTGAAATGGTGCAGAATTATTTACTTTAAAATAAATAGTAAATGTCTATAAAATGGGAATTTTGGTTTTAAAGAATGTGTGGTGGAATGTGTTGAGAAAAATGAAAGAATTCACTTTGTTTTATCTTTTTAAATTCAAGTTATTTGATTCTTTAAGAGCTCGATTCTTATCACAGTATTATGCTGCAAGTCTGTATGACCCTGAATGTGGCTGGATATATAATATATAAATAATAGAAATAGTAGTACTAGTACTAGTAATAGTAATAGTAATGAGAAACTTTTAATAATATGTAAATTGTGTTTTTAGTTCCCTTTGTGCAGGAATATTATAAGGCAGTTGTATTATTTAGGTTTGTTTGTCCCAGTCTTATAGTACTGTTTCTTTTGTTCACATGGATAAAATATTAAAATGTGAATGTGTCACCTTCACAATTTAAATTCTTTTAAACTCCAATTCCTTTAAAAAACTGTCCACAAAGCATTACCAGTTTTGCTCTTGTACAAAACAAAATAAACAGGGCATCTGAGTGGCTCAGTCGGTCGAGCATCTGACTCTATCTAGATTTTGGCTCAGGTTTTGATCTCACAGTTTGGGAGTTCAAAGACCCACATCGGGCTCTGCACTGGTGGTGTGGAACCTGCTTGGGATTCTCTCTCTCCCTCTCTGTGACCCTCCCCAGCTCTCTCTCTCTCTCTTTCTCAAAGTAAATAAACTTAAAAAAAAAACAACAAAATAAACAACCCCTTCCCCACAAGAAACTCCTAAATCTGTTGATTGCTTTTTCAGAAAAAAAATATGAAATTCAGTAATTTCTAAATCAGTGTGATAAGGTTATTTCCATTTTACAGGAGCCACCCTAGACCCAGTGGTGTTGTGCCAGTGTGGATGTAATGAAACCTGATACATTAATGATTATATTGGAAAGTCCAAAATATGTTATCTCCCTTGTCCCCCCCACTGTACCAAATATCCTAATCATTAAAAAAATCACAAATGGGCACACAAAAATTCTGTCAGAACAGATAACTATGTAACATCTGGAAAAATTTGGTTAAGGAACAAGACAATAAGTGGTCTTTTTTTTCATGTCAGTCATTTGTGCTTATATTTATTTTATATTTCTTTCTTTGGACAGTTATTTTAGAAGAGGTTGATGAACTTAACTTATTCATCCAACACATCATGCAAGTTCTGCTGATTACACAGAACCAGAGTAATGTAGTTCCTACCATCAAGGGAGGGGCATCTGTCTGTAAAACCCTAGACATTTCTTGGACCTGGTAATTAAGACATGGATACTGAATTAATAGCACTGTTATTATTTTTCAAAAAATGCCTAATATATTTGAAAATATAAGCAATGCTCTTTTAGTATATTTATTTTCATGTGTCCCTGAGTATCCTGTTTTAAGAGTCTTATGGGCATGTTTCTTTTCTAGAGATAGTTTTTCAGGATCTTGCATAATCTAGTGGCTCTCAGAATTGTGTTATCAGGAATAGAATTTTATTGCTTGTAGGTTTACTCTTCACATGTTTATACTCTTCATATATTTATGATTAAAAATGTAAAGAGCTATTTTAAGGTAGAAGGAAGTGAGCTTAGCTCGTCTCATGTTGTCCCTTGAGAGAACAACACTCCCAAGGATTTGGAGCATCCACTCCACATTACTGGATAGGAAGAGGTCATGGGTTACTAGTTTCAGTCAATTTCTCCTTTTTATGGTAAAGAATACTCCTCAAATGTATAGAAAGGAGCATGTAAAAGACGATATAAAACCTTGGCTTTGTGTCTAAGATCATACCTTTAACTCGTAATTACAGTGCTAACTATAATGGTTTACATGGACTTAGCAAGGAACAAAGGGTTACACCTTATTAAATCTAATATATTTGTGTTAATTTAGATATATTCATGAGATAAAGAAACCAATATGTTTCAAATGTTTATATCAAGTTAAGCATTTCAAATTTTATTTCCTACTGCTTTGGTTAGCTGTACTACAGCTAGGTTAGACTACAAATGATAGTCTTTCCTTAGTATTCACATGAAAGATTTGCATTTATAAAAGATTTCATTGATATTTTATTTAACTAATTAGATCTGTTTAATTGTTATTTGTTGATTTAAAAATCAAATATTAAGTTATGGATAGAAAGAAATATTTTTGTTTTTTTCCTTGCTCATAATAGGGGGCTTACTTTCTATATCATGAATAGAATCTCTAAATTGGTATTTTTACCTAACTAATGATCCAAGAAAACACATGTGATGAGTTGTTTTATAGATAAATTTCTTTTTCTAAATCATTATTATTATTTTTATTTTAGCGAGAGAGAGAACAGGGGACAGGGGCAGAAGGAAAGAAAGAGAATCTTAAGCAGGCTCCATGCTCAGTATGGAGCCTGATGCAGGGGTCAATCCCATGACCCTGGGGTCATGATCTGAGCCCAAATCAAGAGTCAGACACTTAACTGACTGAGCCACATAGGTGCCTCAACAAATTTCTTTTAAATAGAGAAAAAATACAAATTAAAATAGCAAAGAGTTGAAATAAAACAAAAGAGAATTTAATTTAGATTTCGTGCTTAGAAATGTCTGAGACCATATTATTTGAATATGTAGTCTTTGATGAAATGTCAAATTAGATGTTTTTTTTTTCAACTGTTTTTTTTTATTTTTATTTTTGGGACAGAGAGAGACAGAGCATGAACGGGGGAGGGGCAGAGAGAGAGGGAGACACAGAATCGGAAACAGGCTCCAGGCTCTGAGCCATCAGCCCAGAGCCTGACGCGGGGCTCGAACTCACGGACCGCGAGATCGTGACCTGGCTGAAGTCGGACGCTTAACCGACTGCGCCACCCAGGCGCCCCTCAAATTAGATGTTTTGAAAACTATGTTAACTCTTTGAAATTGTGATCACCTAGCTTTTCTCCATCATCTGTGGAAAGCATTTAAATGCTGAAACATACGTGATTATATACATTACAAAGAAAACTACTGAGAAATATACTTCTGTTTGTAAGATCTCCTATTCTAAGACAGGTTACACTCATTTTCATTTTTCATATTCATTTTATTAAATGTAGGGGAGCTAAATAGGGGTAGACTTTAATTAAGTAATACAGAAATGAATAAAAATCGTAAGTATCGTAAATCATGCAAAGTGGAGATTTATAGTGCTGTGAGAGCATTGTGTGGAGGGATTTGATGTAATCATGGTCATCAGGGAAATTTCTCTGGAAGTGATGATGAGTTGAGCTCTGAAGAAACACTGAGAGTTACTAGGCACAGGGTAAGGAGAATCCTATTTTCTCTGGTTGGAATTTTTCACATATTTTATACTACATAATATATTGACACATTAATATTGGCTTGAGAGATCAACCCTTGTTCACTCCTTTGTCAGACAAGGAAACTAGAATCCATGCAGGTTAAGGAACTTGCCTGATTCATAGCTGCTTCTGAGAAAAATGGAAGTAGGACTTATGATTTATGTTTAATGCCCCTTCTATTAAGCCAGGTTCAAGACATAAGAATAACAGGACAAAGATGCACTTAACTTCTTGTTCGTTCATTTATTTACTCAACTTATAAAGCACCACTGCGTGGAAGACAATGTGCTACTTGATCTAAAAGATACAGAAGTGGCTGATATGTGGCATTTGCCTTCGGGGAACTTTTCATCTAGTAGGTAATGTAAAGCAATATATGAATTTATAGACTAAAATTATATATGCTGAAAGAAAAATCTAGATAAAATATGGGAATTGAGATGAAGAAAGAATTTACGTCCATTGGGAATAAGTTTGTGAAGGCTTCCTGGAGGGAGTGATAATTGAGCTGGGCTCAAGCGTGAAAACGAAGGGCGTTTGGTGCAAAATGAACTGCATGATCAAAGGAAGATTGTCAGAACATCAGCAGGTAGTTCTCTTTAGATGACACTAAAATGGGTCAAGGGATGGACAGTGAGTAATAGATTTGGAATATGGGTTGAGGCTTGATTGTGGAGAAATACTACAGGTAAGGGCCAGTCATTATTGAAAAGAGGCATAAAGAAATCATAACTGTAGGTCAATGCTAAGAGCGCTGGGTAGAAGATAAAGAAAGACTGAATGTGTAGGTGCTTTATGGGATGCTGGGGATACAAAGATGAATGTATGCGATTTAAGGATAGAAGGAAGTGTGATGGAGGAAACACAGAGAAAACCAGGTATGAGAGTTTCATGCCTATGTTGGGGGTTAGCCATTAGTTCTCTTGTGAAGAGCTTTCAAAGTTGTTGTAGGTAGGTGGAGTTACAGTTGTTCATCTCTGCTCTTGTTTTGTCTCCTTGGACCACTGGTTCTCTATAAGTCAATGATTATCCAGCAGTGGACAATGAAGGCTTACTGACCCTGGTGTTACCACTATGCCATGCTTCCTTTAGCTCATAAGACTGCCCTGGCTTCTTCAATTTTTCATTCATCGAATGTTTAGTGACAGCCTACTATGTGCCAGGTGTGGAGATTAGGTGTTGAGAGTATGGTAAATGATGCTAGAAACCTTTCCTGTCCTCAAGGGTCTTGTGTCTGGCATATGAAACAAGTAATTAAAATGTGGTGTGATTAGTGTTACTGATAGAGGAAGAGATTGGGAACTATGGAAGATAAAACCAGGGAGGGCTCTTTTCAATGATCATAACATTAAAAAAAATTTTTTTTTGTTTATTTATTCTTGAGACAGAGAGAGACAGAGTGCGAGCAGGGGAGGGGGAGAGAGAGAGGGAGACACAGAATCTGAAACAGGCTCCAGGCTCTGAGCTGTCAGCACAGAACCTGATATGGTGCTTGAACCCACAAACCTCGAGATCATGACCTGAGCTGAAGTCAGACACTTAATCGACTGAGCCAGCCAGGCTCCCCTATAACATATTAAGGAAATTGAATATTGTCCTATTAATTCATATTTTAGTTGTCAGTGCCAGAGTCCTTGATGGCCACTAGGGAGAATCCATGTTAATTCCGAAATGAATGAAATCTCTTCACTGTGTGAGGGGTAAAGAAAGAAGGAGGACTCATAGCTGGGAGCATGGCCTTGGAGTCCAACAGTCCTGGCTGGATTTCAGTCAGTACTTACTTGCTGGGTGACCTTGTGTAAGCTACTTAATGCCACTGCCCTCAGTTTCTTCAGCTGTAAAGTGGGGAAAATTGTATCTACCTCTTAGTAAAACTTAAGTGAGATGAATATTTGAAGCATACTGCTTTGTATGTACTAAGTGTTCAATGAGTGATGTCTTTTTATTTTTATTTATTTATTTATTTATTTAAAAAAAAATTTTTTTTTAACGTTTATTTTTGAGACAGAGAGAGACAGAGCATGAACGGGGGAGGGGCAGAGAGAGAGGGAGACACAGAATCGGAAGCAGGCTCCAGGCTCTGAGCCATCAGCCCAGAGCCCGACGCGGGGCTCGAACTCACGGACCGCAAGATCGTGACCTGAGCTGAAGTCAGACGCTTAACCGACTGAGCCACCCAGGCGCCCCGAGTGATGTCTTTTTAAAAAGATACAGTGCTCGTCAGGGCACCTGGGTGGCCTAGTCGGTTGAGCGTCTGACTTTGGCTCAGGTCATGATCTCACAGTTCATGAGTTCGAGCCCCACGGCGGGCTCTGTGCTGACAGCTCGGAGTCTGGAGCCTGCTTCGGATTCTGTGTCTCCCTCTCTCTCTGCCCTTCCCCTGCTCATGTTCTGTGTCTGTCTGTCCCTCAAAAATGAATAAATGTTAAAAAAAAAAAAGATACAGTGCTTGTAAGAGAATGGGATCTAACTAGTGTTTTAATCTCTGTGCAGTATTTGGATCCTATGTCCACTGATCACTGTCCTTGGGCAAGAAATCTGACTTTGTGCAATCTTCTCCCATATAAAAAAGGGACTATGTTTCCCCCTCTTTCCTTTTAGTAAAAGTATGAAGAATTACACCATATAGTACCTTTTATTTATTTTATTTTATTATTTTTTTCATGTTTATTTAGTTTTAGAGCAAGAGAGAGAGAGAGAGAGACAGAGTGCTAGGGGTGGGAGGGGCAAAGAGAGAGGCAGACACAGAATGTGAAGCAGGCACCAGGCTCTGAGCTGTCAGCACAGAGCCCAACAAGGGGCTCGAACTCACTAACCGCAAGATCATGACCTGAGCCGAAGACGGACGCTTAACCGACTGAGCCACCCAGGTGCCCCACCCTATGGTACCTTTTTAGATGCTACATCTAGTGTTTTATTCCTTGGATCAAATTAATTTTTCTACAAAAGTCGAAAATCGTTCATGTCTCTTTGTAATCTTATTTTTTTAACGCACATGGCTGTTTACAGCTTTTAAGGTGACGTGTGGACATTTCTCACGAAACTAATAATTTGTGTCACTTTATAAAGCACTGCCCGAGTCCTTCCTTGCCAATCTTCTTGTGACATGGAACAATTGTTAGGTGGGATGGATGCATATGCCGATGCTTAACCAGATTTTATTGATTATAAATAAAATGGCTTAAAATAAAACTTTAAAAATACAATCACTGCTGCCATTTTCATAAGAAATTCAGAGTAAAGAAATATGGGGTGTTCTCTTTGGGACAGGAACCTGGGTTGGTTCTTTCTTCATTGTTCTAAGACATAGATGCAGTGCGGAAGGGCATTTTCAGAATAGTACAGAAGATGGTACAAAGGAGTGTTCAGAAGAGCGCTCAAGAGGTGCTCATGCTTTGCAGAAAGGCCCTAAACACTGTACTCTTAAAAATGAAATAGCTATGGGGCATATCAGTCTTTTCAGTAAGCTCCAGTAATAAGAAATGCTACATTCTTTTTTTTTCTTTTAAATAAATCTACATCCAGCTCTGAGCTCCCATCCCACTAGCTTGAATTGAGTCTCAGTCATAAAGGCACTCCCTCTCTCTCACAAAATTACGGGGTCCAGCTCCTGAGCGTGTTGCACAGAACAGAGCGTTCAAGGGTGATCCTTGGTCTTTTCGTCCCAATTAGTTTCCACTTTGATACCCATGGCCTGCCAGTGTCTCTTAACAGAGTGTCCTGGCATTTTGGGTGGGACAGGTTTTGTGGCGTAGAACGTGTCACTGTAGGATGTTTTTGGCATCTGTGACTGTCACTTGTTTTGACAACAACTATAAGAACAAAAGCCTTCCCTCCCTTTCTAAAGCGCCTTAGTTGGACCCCCTAATGTACCTACTTTTATTTCCCCAGCCAATCCTTTGGGGTCAGATGGTGTTGTGACGACTGTGTCACCCAGCATGTGGGGACCCACTGGGCTCAGGTGCTCTGAATGGAGTCTTTCGTGGCCACTTTGCTGTTGTTTCCTATGGAGACCCAGCCTCTTTCCTGGAATTCTGTAAGGGAGAAGCTTCAGATACCTTTGCTGAAGGTCCCACAGACTTCCAGCCCTTCATTAAGCCTGGGACAGTCTTGCTGCTTGTGCCACCCCTGTCCCCACCTTTATCTCACACTCTCACACTCTCACATTTAGCTAATGCTAAAATGCATTAGCTTTTGTTTGTTTCCCTAGAACAAAGCTTTTGGAAAACTATAGCAAGGAAAAGAGGTTCTCTTAAGGCTACTTCGCCTCATCCCTGCAGCCTACACTGTGGCAAGGGAATGCAGAAGGCCTGGCCATCCGTTCTTAGAAAGTAGGGGTGGAGAATAAGTAGGCAAAATAGAAAATAGAAACTACTCAATGTCATTTCACCCTTTGACATCATTCAGTGGCACTAAAACCAAAAAGCTAGTTAATATCTCAGTGCATTATCCCAGCACGTATCCAAGTATAGATTTTTCTACCACATCCCCCAAAAATGAATGGTCCTGACTTAACCTCTGTGATCTGATTTTTTCAAATATTTATTTATTTTTGAGAGAGAGGGAGACAGAGCATGAGAGGGGAGGGACAGAGAGAAAGGGAGACACAGAATCTGAAGCAGGCTTCAGGCTCTAAGCTGTCAGCACAGAGCCCGACGTTGGGCTTGAACCCATGACTGTGACATCATAATCTGAGCTGAAGTCAGATACTTAACCAACTGAGCCACCCAGGTGCCCTTGGTCTGATTTCTTTACCACAGAAATCGGAGCTCCATAGCTTGGGCAAATAGGACCATGGCTATTGGTAATGCTGAGGCAAAGGCAGAGAATAATTGGATAGGACTGAGAGCATATGTTTTTTGGAGTTCTTCAGCTGAACAACAGAAAGCAGAAAACTATTTGAGCGGCTATTCACAACTCTCCTGTGGATGGTACTTTCTAGTTTGATAGGAGAGAAGTTAATTTGTTCTGTGCAATGGATGCCTTAGGATTAGGCATTAGGGGCATTAAGATTTACTTTTCTTGCTGAACCTTTAGGAGTGGTGAGCATTAATACCATTTATCTGGTCCTGTTGCCCTGTGAAATAATCACAACTGTGGTTTACATTTGGTTTCTCATCTATTAAAGGAGGATGATAATAGTACCTACCCCATGGGGCTATTAAAGATTTAAAGGAATTAATACACAGAAAGTCCCCAGAACACAGCCTGGCACTCAGTAGGTGCCGTGTAAGGAGATCATGTTAATGCGTCCTGGTGCTGTGCTAAGTACTTTACGTCTTTGTGCATTCTCATTTATGCTCCCCTAAACCTTCCTAAGATAGATATTATTATCCCTATTTCACAGAGAACGATATGAGGCTTAAAGAGTTTTTTACTTGCCCAGAGAAACACAGCCTATGAGGGGATGAGTTGGAATTGGTTGCAAGCACAGAGAGAAGCATCCTCTTTGCAACTGTGAGGTGGAGAGGGGCTTGGGCTCACCTTATTGTATTGCTGAGTTATTGCATTGCTGAGTTTTGTTTGTACATGCCCGCACACACTCTTTGATTGAAAGTAGAATAATGAAGCAGAAATCCAATCAGAATGATCCTGATGTTCAGACTGAAAAAAATGAATCCGGTTAAGTCTGTTGAGTAAGAGGGTTTACACCTGGAATATATTTGTTTGAATCCCTCTTATGCACTACTGACAAATAGTCTGTAATTATAGGCATTTAATGAAGCAGGCTAGTGGGCATGTTGGTAATAGGTTACATTTTATTTTCCTTAGGGTGATTATAACAGGCTTAACGTATAATGAGAGAATTTTGGTTTTGGAATTGAAATGAATTTAAATACAAATCACTGGAAAAGCACAAGTCAGAACATGTGAACATTTTAAAAATTAGCAGATGTTCTTGTAGAACTTCACATTTTATATTTTCACATTATGCTCTGAAGTAAAATAAAAGCAGGATCTCCTATTATTTTGAGTGTGGATAATTCATAATGATTTAGTTATAAGGGATCTTTTTTCTTCTAGAAAAAGTCCTCCATGGTTCTTAGTATTCATGTTTTTACCAATTAAGAACTTAAGAAATATGTTTGAGATATTCCTTTATCCAGAGAAAAACTATGCTGCCCTGTCATTGTCAGACTTTCCCTCTTGTTATTGTTTTTTTTTTTTTTAATGTTTATTTATTTTTTAGACAGAGAGAGACAGAGCATGAGCAGGGGAGGGGCAGAGAGAGAGGGAGGCACAGAAGCTGAAGCAGGCTCCAGGCTCTGAGCTGTCAGCACAGAGCTCGACGCGGGGCTCGAACTCACGAACCGTGAGATCATGACCTGAGCCGAAGTCGGACACTCGACCGACCGAGCCACCCAGGCGCCCCATCTCTTGTTATTGTTTTAATATGTGTCAAGATAATGTCTTTTTGTAAGGAAGAGATATTTGTGAGCACTAGTAAGACTAACTTAAGTAGATAAAAATATCAAAGTATTTTTCAGATTCCTTTGCAAAAGTAAGTCATTTGAATAATTATGCAGCACATTCATCAAGTTTGTGTTCTGGCTTTAAAATCAAAAACAAATATTGATAATATTAAAATTCCAATTTATTGGGTTTTACTCTGTGCCAGGTTATATCCTAAGCACTTTATATCATTAATATTTATTAATTAATTTATTTATTTATTGATAGAGAACAAGCTCAAGAGAGGGGGAGGGGCAGAGGGAGAGGCCGAGAATCTTAAGCAGGCTCCATTCTCAGTGCAGAGCCTGACGCAGGGCTCGATCCCACAACTGTGAGATCATGACCCAACCCTAAATCGAGAGTCGGACACCCAACCGTCTGAGCCACCCAGGTGCCCCTATCTCATTAATTGTTAATGACAAAGCAATAAGGTGAATATTATCCCCACTGTCCACATGAAGGAGGTGAGAAATTAAAGAAGTTACATGATTTTCTCAGGTAAGAATGTTGACAAATGGTGCATCAGTGGTTGGAATCCAGATCTCTGTCATTAGCCAGTTTTCTCAACTACTGCATTATGATGTGAGTGACACAGAAGTGCACAGACGATTATGGACATATTGAGGTAGACACTTCACCAAGCCTGGGGGACATGAGTCCTAAAGTATATGAATGAGCTAAGAGTGTTTCTGGAGGGGACATGGGAGAGTAGGGAGGGAGAAGGAAGGAATTCCAGGTAGAGGATTCTGTAAGTCGAAGAACTGTTGCTGTTAACTTGCAGTGTATTGGGAGTATTAAATGAGACAGGGGATGATGCCAGAGAGGTAAGGTCAAAATATTGGAGAATCTGTGTTGAAGAGCTTAAGCATGTTCTGATAGGATAGAGAGACCCTGACAGTTTTCAGGCAGATAACTGGCATGGTTGTAACTGTGTTTTAGGTAAATCACTCCTGAATGGGTGAGGAGATGGTTTTAGTAGACAAAACTGAGGGAGGGAGTCCAGTTTCAGTCTTCTGAGGATGATGAAGACTTGGATTAGGTCAGTGGTGCTAGGGGATCCATTTAGGGTGTGATTAAGGTACATACTTGCAGTATTTAATGGTGCTTAGCTCTGGGTGATGAGAGAAATAAAGGGGTAAATACTAAGTGTCAGATTTCCATACTGCATAACTGGGTGGTTTGTAGAGTCACTAGTTAAGACTGAGAAAAATAGAGGAAGAAGATGAGGCAGAAGATAAAATGAGTTCAGTTTGGGACATGTTGGGTTTGATACAGCCAAACGTATTTTTCAATTTCAACAGAAATTGACTATATCAGTCTGACATTGTGGGCAGCGATTTGAGGTGGAGAGGCTTAGGAATCGCAAGCAGCTATGATAGGTGCAGCTATTATAGTAACTAAGATCATGGTGCAAGTGAGAATAGCGAGCTGTCAATGGGCCACTGGGGTACCTAGGTTGGGTGAAGAGAGGGGAACTTACTAAGGAGACAGAGCAAGAATAATCAGAGATATGATGAACCAACAGTGTGTGGCATCAGAGAAACAGAATTTCAGGAAAACGATAAACAGGTGTGGAGTGCTGGAGAGCAGTGTTATAAGGGTTGGAAAATGTCTGCAGAATGAGGCAATGGAGGTAACAGGTGACTTTTGCAAGAAGAAATCTAGTACAATGGTGACAGTGGTTGACACAAATCATGACACATTGGGTTTAGACGTAAATGTTAGGCTGGGAATTAAGATGCCAAGAAAGTTCTCTTTCTTTTTGGTCGATTTAACAGGTTTCTAGGTTGTGGGGAAGGAGGCCACTGAGAGGGAAGGGTTAAAAATACAGGAGAAGTTATGACCAATGTGCAGGACCCAGATGAGGCCCTGGGGCTGAATTAAAGAGACACAGACCTGGCATGGGATTATGAGGCCATTCCTTTCCTGAAGGAAGGAAGGAGAAGAATGAATATGGGTGTACTTACAGATCACTTACGGGTCCTGTATGTTAGTCCGGTGATAACACAGCTTGCTTGTTTCAGCCATCTGGAAGAAGGAAGTAATGACAATTCTTGAAAATAAATGTGGCGAGAGACGTAGAGAGGGGTGAAGCTTTATCACCTGTTTTGCAGTGCTGGAGTGAAGAACAACAACAACAACAACAACAACAACAAACCCAAAGGATTGTGCTAGTATTGTGTCTTGGGTCCTGGTGACCACAATGTAGATGGTCACCCAGGGACAAGCTATGAGTAGTTGACCTGGACTTTAAGCTTTGACTTTGGTGACTTTGTCTATAGGTGCTGAGACATTGCGTAGGAAGGGGGTAGTTCCTTTAGACCAGAAGTTTCCAAAAGTGATTGCTAGCAGGAGTCCCTGGGAGTGCTTTTAAGAAATAATGATGCCAGTGTTACCCCCTTAGTTTCCGAGTTGACTGATTTTGGGTGGTACATGGTCATCAGTGTTTTTTTAAAAATATTTTTAATGTGTGTTTATTTTTGAGAGAGAGAAAGAGAGAGCAGGGGAGGGATAGAGAGAGGGGGACAGAAGAGCCAAAGCAGACTCCGTGCTGACAGCAGAGTGCCTGATGCAGGGCTTGAACTCATGAACCATGAGATTATGACCTGAGCCAAAGTTGGAGGCTTAACTGACTGAGCCACCAAGGTGTTCCCATGGTCATCAATATTTTTTAAAGCTCAGTAGGTGGTTTGATGATGCAGCCAGGGTTGAGAACCACTGCTTTAGACCAGTGGTCAGCAAATGGTTCCTGTGAAGGGCCACACAGAAAATAGTTTGGGCTTTGTGGGCTCTAAAGTCTCTGTTTTAACTATTCAACTCTGTCCTAGCTCAAAAGAAGCCAAAGATAATACATAAATAAGTTAGCATGGCTGTATCCCAGTAAAACTTTACTTATGGACACTGAAATGTGAATTTCATATAATTTTCACATGTCACAAAATATTACTCTTCTTTTGATACTGACCCCACCCCTGACCAGCCATTTAAGAATGTGAAAACCGGGACGCGTGGGTGGCTCAGTTGGTTGAGTGTCCGACTTCAGCTCAGGTTATGATCTCACAGTCTGTGAGTTCAAGCCCCGCATCAGTCTCTGTGCTGACAGCCTGCTTTGGATTCTGTGTCTCCCTCTCTCTTTGCCCTTTCCCTGCTCATGCTCTGTCTCTCTGTCTCAAAAATAAATAAAAACATTAAAATTTTTTAAAAAAAGAATGTGAAAACCATTATCTCATTAGCTGTATTGGCATGGGCTGCAGTTTGCAGACTCCTGCTTTACACCCTCATTGCTCAACGTGTGGTCCTGAACTAAGAACATTGGCATCACCTGGAAGGTAGTTAGAAGTGCAGAATTTTGAGCCTCAACCCAGTTCTCCTGAATCATAATCTGGATTTTAACAAGATTCTCAAGTGGTTTATATGCAGATTAAAGTCTGAGAGTCATTAATCTGCGCTAAGCCATTCTAGTCCCATTTCTACCCGGTTCAGAAAGTAGGGGAGCTCCTTCATTGGCCCCATTGTCTCAGTGATCTTTTAATGAAGTTAGAGAGCTTTTAAGGAGAATCCTGTGGCAAGAAGCTGTCATCCAGGTTTCTGAATTGCTTAACAATTCACATAGTCTGGCTTTAGGTCTTAGAACTTATAAGTGGAAAGTTGACATTCTGTTATGAAAATCAGAGCTTTAATTTATATTCTAGCACATATAGAGGATCTGTCTTCATATAGAACAAGCACACTTTGGGTTTTGGAGGCAGAACCAAATTTTTCCTTAAGAAAAACCTTAGATTTATTTAGTAGCCTCTAACAAGAGCTTTTCTGAAACTCCAGAAAACTATATCCAAGAGCATGTAAAAGAGGTTTTATGGGAGGAAAACCATGGAAATCATGGACAATTTTTTTTTTAAGTTTATTTATTTTGAGAGACAGGGAGGCAGCGAGAGAGAACCCCAAGCAGGCTCTGTGTTGTCAGCACGGAGCCCGACATGGGGCTCGATCTCACAAATCGTGAGATCATGACCTAAACCAAAATTAGAGTCTGATGCTTAACATACTGAGCCACCCAGATGTCCCATGGGGGAATATTAAATGTCTCAAGATTAGCTCATGCACTCATAGTGAGGCCATTACTGAAAGAAGTGAGCCCCACCTGTTTTGCCCTGCGTAGGGCAAAAGCAAATTACTTAGCAAATAATATTTCCTACTAAGACCCATTTCAAGTAAATTGGGAAGGACATGAAAAGTGGGACTCAAAACACCTCATCACAACTCTGAAGTGGGGAGGCTCTGAAAAGTATGAACTGATTTTTCTGATGCAGACGAACTCATGCCTTTGTGAGCTGGGCTAAGGCTGTGAGTGTATTTGCAGGTTGACAAAACAATTGTTAGTTTGATTGTCTACAACAGTCTTCAGGCTGAACTGAAGTATTTGTTCTGCAAGAAAAGAAATCATTTCCTTTTAGCTTCGGTTATAACACTTTCGCAGATTTGCTTCCCATTTGACTCTGGTAAGAGAAAGATTAATAGGGGAACTGTAGCAAGACTAAAATGTTAATTCCCCCAGGATGTGGAGAAAAACCACATGCATACAAATGTGTTTAACGTTGATTTCCCACGTTATTTACTTTGGCTAATTTCCTTTTAAACTCACATATATGTGTAGGTTTGGACACCTGTTGAAGAGAATATTAAGCCTTGACTGATTTTGTTCATTCATCTTTTTTTTTTTTTTTATTACCTGATCCAACTCTTTTGCAAAAACGGTAACCAACACTTCTTTCTTTAAACACCATTTGGACAAACAGAGATAAAAAAGATCACAGACTTTTAAACTTTTATGCTATCTTTATATGACCGTAAGGGAATGACCTCCTCTGACTTCCTACATTTCCTTTCAACAAGTTTGATAGTGCGGAAATTTTAAAATATGAATACTAACCTGGTATTAGAAAATGATATGCTGCTGATTGGCCTTCCCGCCAGAGGCACTGATGTCATGCCACTTTTAGGAGTTGAAAGCTCCGATAATAAATTACTGAAATGGTTAAAAGTTCATGCAGAGTGGTCTTTTCCTGCCGTATCCCCCCGTATAGCTCTGTGATGTGTACATTATGCTTCAGCCAAATCAGACTGTTTCTCAGAGGAGCGTGCATTTTTCTGTGGTTGGAGCTTTGCTTATAATATTCTCTATATTTAGAAAGCCCTCTAGCCACCTTTTACTGACAAAATCCCATCCATCCTTCAAAACTCTGCTCACAAGCCCCCTCCTTCACATATCCTTCCTGATCCTGCCAACTGGATGTGATATTTATCTCCGTTGAGCCCTCAAAGCACTTTGTATGTACCTCTCTTATGGCACTTAGCTCATTCTGCCTTATGTTTTAGTTATTTGTGACCTTGATTTCTTTCCTTTGCTAGGCAGCTGGAGAGCAGGGACTATGTCTTCTTTATTCCTGAAACTCTTGAAAGTTAATGCTCCTGTTTCCACAAGAAGATCATTCTTGAGGAGTCTAAAGACAGAGACTGGTCAGAAAAAGGACAGATTATATCAAGCAGAAGTTTCTTTTGTCTTTTGGATGATGTTGATCAAAAGGGAAAATATTATATTTAATACAAGAATTGGATCTGTTGTTATATGTAGAAATACAATAGTTTAAGTGGGTGAATGAAGAGGCATGTGGAGACTGTAGAGAAATCCAGGAGATAATGGGAGACAGAAGAATGTTGGGGTTCTTGTGATCGCAGAGGTGAGATACCTTGAAATCTCAGCCTGTGTAACTGAGACTGTTGACGTCAACCCTCCTGCCCCCATGCTGCTTGCATCTACTTCTGAGTTCTCCTGCAGTGTGTGGTCCCTGACAGCTTCCCACCTCAAGCATTTGTGTCTCTCTGTGTCTCTGCCAGAGGTTTACTTCTGTGTCATAGGTGACTGCTTCACCCACATATAGGCTAGCTCAGAAATGCCAGGGAACTCATGCCTCCCTGGGCAACCCTCCACCAGTGAGGGATGACTGTCAGTGTTTTCACATTCTATCTGGTCTCTTCCTGGATGTGACAATTCTGAGGTATATTGTATGTGGTTTGCCAGAAGGGCCCCAGTGGGATTGAGTCTCAGCCTGCCACAGCAATAATCTGATCATTATCTCATTTTTTTTTATGGCTTTTCTTCCTTTCCTGATTTCACTTTTATTTCTCCCTAACTTGTGCTTCCCGCAATCACACAGCAAATGAGGTCTTCGTTTGGGTTAACCTATCCTGAGACATTCTGACCAAGTCGAACTGAGGTCTTAGAAAAGAATAAATTACTTCCATGATGAGGTCCAATCTTTATATTAATAATGTTACAGTGACAGTAGCCACAGATAAAACATGCACAGGGTAATCAGAGTGGGAAAAATGTGGGTTAGTTTGCATCATTTTGGAAAAGGATTTTTGTAGGAGTCTAGGAAGAATTTGTACAATGAACGAAGGATGGACTCATAAAGGGATGGCCTGGGGTTGTAGACAACAGTTGATTGTATTGAGCCTTCATGCTTAAAAACAAAATGTGTACCATATAGTTCTCATATCTCCTGTTGCATTTTGCCATAATCAGTATAAATAAAATATACATTTTATACATCTATGCTGAACAAATCTGCCATGTCTGATTGCATTCCACTACTATTTTAATGATGGGAGTGAATCCAGAAGTATAATGGATGAATCTACATTGTCAGCCCTTTACACTGGGAAGAGGTTTACAGAGGATTGACTTTGATTCACCAGTTAGAGATTAAAAAAAAAATTACCACATTACATTTATTTCTCACACATATGACAGGCTCTTATTTTTATATAATAATTTATATGTTATTTTACCCACGCAAGATATATTTAGAGTCAACCTTCAAGGTAGAAAAAATAGCAGGAAAAGAATTCAAAAGTCTAACCCCTAAGGGGACTTAAGGTAAGAAAGAAGATACTAGAAAAAAAAAATTAGACTCTTAGGTGATCAACCTACATTGGCTTAAGCCAAAAAAGGAATTTATTATTTCATATAATGGAATACTCCAGGGATAGAACTACTCTCAGACTAGCGTGATTCATGGTTCAACTAGGTCATTTTTAGGCCCTGCACTTAATGGGGTAGTTCTATTCTCAGACTGTGTGATGGACCCCAGAGACTTGAGAGTCTCTTCACCACAAGAAAAAATAATACAGCGGAAAAGAGAGTTCATACTCAAAGTCAGGAATTGGACCTCACTGGCCTGGCTTGGGTCATGTGTCCATCTCCAAACAGAGCTCATGTCAATGAAATGAGCACATTAGCTTATTTGACTTTCCACTTTCTAATCTGTATGCCCTTCATGTCTTTTTCTTGATTTACTGCTCTGTCTAGTTCCTCCAGTACAATGTTGCATAGAAAGCAGGGATCCCAGCTTTTTCCTGATATTAGAGAAAAATGGTTTAGTGTTTTACACAAACTTCATGATAGTTGTAGGTTTTTTATAAGACTTCATCTATCAGAGTGAGGAAGCCCTCTTCCATTACTAGTTTACAGAGGATTTAAAAAAAATCATGAATTGGTGTTCAATTTTATTAAGTGCTTTTTCTGCGTAAATAGAGATGATTATGTGGATGTTCTTCATTATCCCGTTAGTATGGTGAATTATGTCAATGGATCTCACCCTGATTCCTGGCATAAACGCTACAAAGTCATGACGTATTGGATAAGTTTTAAAAGTTGCTGAATTCAGTTTTTTTTGTGTGTGTGTGTGTGTGTGTGTGTGTGTGTGTGTGTGTGCGCTTAATGTTTATGTCTACGTTCTGGAGTGATACTGGTTTGTTGCATTGTTTTTTGTAATATGTTTATCTGATTTTGATATCAGGGTAATGCTGGCCTCATAAAATGAGTTGGAAAGTGTTCCCTCTTCCTCTATTTACTGACAGAGTTTGTAAGAAGATTAACTTATTTTAATTCATGACCTTACCCTACTTCTCAAGGAGGAGAGTCAGTTTTACCCAAGTGTGTTCATTGACAATGGGAGAGGGATGGTTCCTCTGAAAAAAATGGAGGTCCTGTGGCTGCAAGAAAGAAGAGCGGAAGCTCTTTGATAGATTGAAGGTACAACAAATGACTATTATACCCAATGAGGCAGAACAAGGCTTCTCATCACCAAGACTAGATAAGATTCCCTGGGTTGGTGGGGCAGGAAGGAAAGAGCGGAATCGAATGAGGAGATAGGGCTCACAAGTAGGAGCAGAGTTAGTTTCTAAAGGTTGAGCAGTGCCCACTGTTATGGGAGACTCTTGGGAGCTAACTTGAGTCTTCATCTGAGAAGAATTTACTGATGCCTCACCTGTGGCAAGGATGTGAGGAGCTGTTCTTCTAATTGGCATTTGGTGAGGACCTAACCCCCTGTCGGCATGTTTTTCATTGACTTTCGACTGATGTGATACAGTTTTGTGCCTCCACATTTTGCTTACTTTCTACTCTGTTTACCTAAGTGACACCTTTCAGTGTTCTTGGATACTCACACCCCCTTCAACTCAATTCCTACAGATATAGAGTATGAACCCACACTCTAGAAAAGTGGTGGAATATGAGGGGGCAAATCTTCCCACCCCTGTAGTTGGATGGGTTTGAACAGAACTGGGTGGACCTCTCTGATACAAGTAATGGTCAAAAAAAGCTGCCCAACTGATCTGTCTGAAGTTGCTAAAATGCTCTTATTTTACATCATTTTTTTCATCCTAATGTTAATCTGTGATTGACCCCTTTCTTGTCAATTTTGAATTGATTCTTCTTAACTTCGGAGACTAAGGAAAGATAACCAGCTGGTGCTTTTTCCTTCTGGGCGAGCCTGCATGTCACAAAGCCATGCTTTTTAAAAATTGCAGTCTCTGTCTTCAAAAGGAGAGTTTCCCCTCATTACCAGCTGGTTTAAAAATCTTCTTGGGATTTTATTACACTAAACCTGAGAGATCGTTGTATGACAATAAAAGATGCAGTGACAGGATGCTCATTTCACTTCATCTTCCTAAGGGGTCTATTATATACCAGGTAAGCAACAGGGCTACACCTTGGGATGATTAGACAAAGACTCTGCCCTCTGGGTGCTCTGCAACCCTGTAGAGTAGAAGTGGTGGACACTGAAGACTGGATAAGAAAACGGAAGTGGAACAGCATGTGAGAGGCTGCTAATTTGTTAATTTATGCAGCACACTGTTAGGATCCAAGCAGAGAAGAGTCAGCCAAACTTGTGAGAGTTCTGGAAAGATAGGTTAAGGAACCCTTCATTCCTCTCCTCTCCACTCTTTGGGGTTTGTACTTCAATTTTGCAGTCTGGGAGTTGGCCATTCAGTTCATCTAAGGAGTGATTAAGCCCGGGGGAAAATGTACTCACAATGACCAAATTCTGATTTTAGCTCAAAACTAGTTTAATAACTTAAAATAGCAAATCCTTCTTCCTAGAAGGGAAGTTTACATAAGACCAGAAATAACAGGAGCTGTAAATCAAGACGAGAAAGCAACTTGGTGAATATATACTATTTGAATAAAGAAGGGTCTCTAAGGAAAAGCCTATCCCAACTATTAGAGTACTCTAGTCTACTTAGGGTTCCTTCGTCCTTAACCAGGATCCCATTTCTTTCTGGTAATCTTTCAAAAATGCTCCAGGTTGCTCCCTGTAATATTTTTGGTTGCAACAACTACCGTTTTTTTTTAACCAAACATTCCAAATTGCTTCATGAAAAGCACATTCAGTGAACACACGTAATAATAATAACAATAGCTAATATGTATTGAGCATTTACTGTGTCTTTGTACTGTTCTAAATGTTTCATATGGATTATATTCTTTATCTCTTATGCCCAATCTATGAAATAAGTGCTATTATCGCCCTGCACCCCCTTTTTTTCTCAAATGAAGAAGCTAAAGGTGGTCGGGAGGGTGGTCCCAGATCCTGTGCTGCTAAAGCATCTGTGATCCTCTCAGCCTTTCATTTGAGGTGGTTGAGACATTCAAGATGAGTTGTTGTAATCTGTGTTCATTTATCTTTAAAATTAAAACAAATTATGTTAGAGAGAGAGTACAAGTGGAGTAGAGGGGCAGAGAGAGAGAGAGAGAGAGAGAGAGAGAGACACAGAGAATATTACACAGGCTCCATGCTCAGTGTGGAGCACGATGTGGGGCTCGAACCCATGCCCCTGGGATCATGATCTGAGCAGAAATCGAGTCGGGCGCTCAACTGACTGAGCCACTCAGGTGCCCCCTATGTTCATTTTTAAGATGAGTGAATAGAGAGGGTTATGGGAGTGCAGTTTATGGCTGATGTAGAAAATCAAGCTGTCTGCTCTTGTGCTTTCTGACATTGTATGGCTTGGAAATTAGCTGTCTTAATTAAGAAGGGCAACATTCTTTTTATAAACGCCCGTGGAGAAACACTAACGATAAAACAAAAATAAAGCCCAGTAACACTGTACTCATGCAGACAGTGCGATTTCTCTTTGTTTTGCAGGTATTGTTTATTTCCATGTATCTTCTTTCTGTTATTTCCTGTAAATCCACTTTTGAACATGTATATAACTTTTCTATTCTTGGCCCAAATGTGTTAGGATGGGAGTTCATATTTGTAGTTTATTAAGAGCCACATTGAATGGTTTTGGAATAAAATCTCTGTCTCAGTCTCTCAACTTTTAGGAAGTCCTCTCTTATTGCTTCATCCTGATTGGGAAGGATCCACCCTTTTTAGGGTAAGAGAAAGCTCAGTCTCCAAACAGGTTAAGCTTTGGACCCTCCATAGTGAGCACTGCCAACTTGCTGATTTCTGTGTGTTTTTAGTGATGAGGACTACTGTCATCCGTGGATATAGGTGAGAGCACCAGAGACTTCTTACTGGAAAATTCATGTTGCACTTAATTTCCAATAGGTTAGAAGCAGTTCATTACCTGATCAAATGCAGGGAGGCATTAGCTGGTCTCGATGTCTGGGCCACTTATTATATTTTAAGCTGTAACCTTATTCCTCATGTTCAATGTTCATTCTTATATTTTTCCATTTTCCTTCTTTTGCTTTTGGGGAGTAGTTGACAATGTTAAACACAATAATTTTCTTTTTGTTGTCATTTCCCCATAATTTTATTAGGTTTTATACAAAAATGCTGCTGACCTGGCACAAAAATAAGGACATAGATGAGGCAAACAATCTAAAAATCCTTGTCAGTAGGTAAAGAGTCCCATGCAAGTTTTGCTCACTAATAAATAAAACAAGACTTGTCATGCAGAATGAAGCTGGGTAGGGTTTTCTTCACCACACACTTGAATATGCCACAACTTATTCATCTTATTGTATTAAAAATAGTGACACCATTTTTAGGAACACAGACTTTTGCTAGAGGGGCTGCAAATCTAAAGGGACAGAGGAATAGCTTTTTCAGAGATGGAATAATAACTATATTTTTCACTGTTAGTATGTTGGGCAAAAGAGGAAAGTTATATAGGCATAAAAATGGAGGATCCAGTGGAAAACTCACGAGAATTGTTTACGTAGCCCGAGCATGTTCTATGACCTGAATATAGGTCAGAGTAGCTAAAATGTTTAATTTCAGTCTGAGGCTGACCTTGTCTCTGGTTTTGATGTGCTTAGATGATTCATAATTTATTTCTACTCAATTTCTTCATAAGAGAATGGAACTAATTTGAT